>NC_137209.1:13025364-13037864 GCF_960531495.2 Zeus faber | reverse complement strand
ATCCGCATAATAGCGGTAAAAAAACGACCTTTGGTCCCCCGAGGGGAAGCAACGTGTAAAGAAAAACCTGACGGGGCCCGAAACGCAACCTCGGGGCACACACCGCGGGATCGGAGCAGCGGACGCAGACACCAAAGGTAGAATAACTCCTATTGGAGAAGTTATGAAGAGAATCACTCTGGAAGCTTCCCCTCGGATGCCGGTGCCATAGGTCTGGTCGGGAGCGTTCACGACGCCGTTGGGGGTTCTAAGAAGCGGGACGCATCCGACGCCAAGCGGACCCGGTATTTGCCAGGGACGTGGTGCGCATCGAGGACCCCTGAGCATGAAACAGCCGGACTGGTTGTTCGGATGATCTCACCACGTCTGGTGCTTCCCGACACAGTAATTTCCCAAACAACGTTGCCCAAATGTTACGCCGAATAACCTTTTGGCAAGTTTGATGTGTTTTTTTTTTTTTTGTGGGGAACGTCGACTGAATTGAATACAAAATGCTCTTCCTTTGTTTTCAGCAAATCCCCTCCGTGGTCCTCCCCGTGAGCGAGCGAGCGAGTATGCGAGTGATCCGGATGACTAAGTCATTAGCGTGGCCGGCTTACATGGCTCTCAAAGCAGGGGAAGAAAGAGAGAAAGAGAGAAAGAGAGAAAGAAAGACAGACAAGGGGAACCGACTGAAGCATCTGTCTCTGTCTTGCGTCACTCACTCATCCCTCCTCCTCCGGGGGGCAAAAATCAATCATCTTCTCAACAATGACTTTGATTTTGACTGATCCCCCTTGTAATTATTATTATTATTTTTTTGCCGATGCCGACGGCGGCGCGCTGCATCGGAGGCCGTGCCGTCTTTTTAGACGCTCCGCTTGAAGCCTAGCCGGGACGACGGGTCTACCTCTCGCGCCTCGGGGGACACGGGGCGGTGTCATCGGAGGAGACGACCGCTCCACCGAGGAGGAGACGCCCAGTCCCGTCGAGGCAAAATGTATATTTTTTACAGCATATATCAACTGCGGCCATTTTTGACCATTCGTAGGACACCATACGATACCAAGTGACTTGTGCGTATAAAAAAAAAATAATTATCTTCACTTTGCAAAGACTATACGAAGGGAGTTTTAAACTCTCATTCGGCACACATGGTAAATGTCCAGCTCGTCAAACTTCCTCGCTGTTATACTGGAAAAATAACCAGCTCTCCCATTTTCCCTGACATATTTTGGAATGGTATAGTCAGACACAGTTCATCCTACGACCACTAGGGGTCAGTATCCAACTGACGGACGCGATTATGGACTCAGTGTGACGTCATCTTTATGACTGAGAAAAAATACAATAGCAATTTAAATAATACATATAAATGTAATAGAATTTGTCATTTCCCCAAAAAAAAAAAAAATGTTGCTCAATGTTTTATAACGCCATGTTCAAGGTTTGTAGTCATAAAATGTTGAGTCTGATTTATGACATTGGTCCATCTTCACACACACACACACACACACACACACACACGCACACACACACGCGCACACACACAAACAAGAGTGTCCCTTGCTCACCTTGAGATCGTACTCCTGGCGAGTGTCGAGTGTGTCGCTGCGCAAGTCCGACTTGAGCTCAATGTCGTCCTTGAAGGGCTGGTTGGAGGGAGAGAAGGACACAGAGGGGAGAAACTAAACCGTCAAACAACGAAACAAAACAAAAAACGGAAAAGAAAAGAAAAAAAACAAAACAAAAAAAAGTAACGGACGAAAATGGGAGAGGAGGAGTCGTGACGGAACAGAAGGGGAAGGGGGAGAAGCAAAGGATAAGAATACGGACGGGGGAGGAGGGCAAGGAGGGGGAGGGGGGAGTGACAAAACGGAAGCGAGCAAGGGGTTAAAAAAAGGTGAGAATTCGGGAGGAAGTCAGGAAAAAAAAAAAAAAACAGATATATTCCAGTTATTGAGTTAGTTTGTTAAAGAGGCAACCAGTGAACCATGAGATCAAGATCATTCTGACGGTGTTTGTCCTTCTACACCTGCAGGCCACACACACACACACACACACACACACACACACACACACACACACACACGCACTGTGTTTGCGTTGCCACGGCGACTCACCGAGTACATGGCCTTGACCATGCGTGAGGCCGTGGACACGCTGCCGGAGTCTTCCTCCAAGCTGTGCGTCTCCTTGTTGATGGTCTCCACCTTGATGTCGGGCTTACCCAGCGTGACCCCGCGCCGACCTGGAAGGAAGGCGAAGCAAACTTGGATAAACCACGTAACTTTAAAGGCGCCGGCCGAAAGTTCAGAGGCTACCGACTTCCACATGGTGCGAGGCGCGCGCGTGCGTGTGTGTGCGTGTGTGTGTGTGTGTGTGTGCGTGCGTGTGTGTGTGCGTGTGCGTGCGCGCGTGTGTGTGTGCGTGCAGCGCGTTCTCCACGAGTCATCCCATAGAAATACACTGGATTAACATTTCATCCATAGGACAAACTAGCACTTATATTTGAGTTACTAGTTGCCATTCCAACAGTTACTAATAACTATTTTAGTTATTAGTTAATAGTAAAAATGTATTAGGAACTAGTACTTATTTATCAGATACTAGTAACTATTCCAATTGTTACTAGTATATATTTGGCCAATTTTTTATCATTGAATCCTATCAGGCGCCGACTAGTATCTATTCTGATTGTTACTATAACCAACAAATTTTACTAGTCACTATTATTATTTGAGTGCTAGTTATTATTCATATGTGACTAGTGCCTTTTCCTGCTCTTACTAGTACAAATATTAGTTTTACCAGTAATCAGTATTATTTTTTTTACCATTCATGAGAAATTACTATTCAAATCAGCTCGTTTGATTTAAAATGTTGCTCGTAAAAATGTAAATGTTACTAGTAACAATGGGATAAGGCAGTAGTACCTCATGAATAAGGCCTCATATTATTTTTTTAGAAACTACAGTAGTAACATAGAAATAGTTTCTAGTCACGATTGGATTAGTTACTGGTATCTAGTACCTGATACATTCTGACTAGCAAAAGTAAAGTAGTTACTCGTAGCTGTTGGAATAGAAACGTAGTAACTTAAAAAAAAAAAGGTGGCTTGTTTCGACTTATGGATGTTCAAACGTCTTGCCTCAAAAAACGAACCACATCAACCACACCGAAATGTCCGACAAACTGCGATTCATTTCCCGAGGCTTGTCCAGCGTGGCTCGCGGTCAGCCGTCCTCGCGCCGGCGGACCGGTGAGCCCACCCCAAAGCCACCACTCATCAACATGACAATCAATAAATACGACTGAATGCGCGCAGCTCCCCCTTGTTCTCCACCAACTCCATTCATCGTACTTTCTGAAAGCCGATAAGCCCGCGGGCCCGAATCGAACCCCTCTCCATCTTATCGTCTTGACATCCGGAGAAATTAATTTCCGGGAAATTAATTCTTAATGTGGCCCGGGTCGGAGAAAAAAAAAAAAAAAAAGGAAAAAACATAAAACACGTCTTTTTTCCGGGCGGAGACTCACTGCCTTTGCGTTGCCGGTAGAATATGAGCACCAACACCAGCAGGCAGAGGAAGAGGAGGATGGTGCAGCCCACCGTCCCGCCGGCGATGATCCCCACCGGAACCTCCTCTGTGGTAAGTGGAGGGAGAGAGAGAGGGGGGGAGGGAGGGGAGTGAGAGGCCCGAGGAGGCATTTATTTGTGCAGCACATTGTAATAACACTGTTAAAACACCACGTAATAACTTAGTAGTAAGTACATAGTAGTAATCATTTATAATTCATGTATTCCTACACAAATAATTTATCCTGTGCATAGAATCGCCTTTGTATAATCTGTATATATTAACGGATATTTGAGTTCTGTATTTTTGGCTATTTGTCTATATTTGGATATTTTTTTTTTCTTTATTTTTAATTTATTGTATTTATTTTTCAACCACTGACCCACCGTTCTACGAGACCACTGTAACAAGACCACCATTCAGCACCATTACGTTTACATTACGTTACTACGACCACAACATTACGTTATAAACTTGGAACTTAATGTCAGCAGTGGGAGTCAACATACTGGTTAAATACACAATTATGCCCTCCGTTCACATTGTATTGTAGGCTCACATCATTATAAATAATTACGACCAGCTTTAGGGATGATCAGTGACCTCGAAACGGCAAAAAAAAAACTATAATAAAAAAAAAAAAAAAAGGATATGCAACACAACGGAAGAACGGTTTCAAACATTCACCAAGCCATTATCTTTGGACGGCCAAATTAAAGACCAAGGACCAAGAAAAAAAAAAAAGGAGGTTGAACGTGACTGATTCCCTCCTTTCATTCCGTCCAAATAAACCGTTTTGACAGAAGCGAATGGTTTTTGGGGACAACTGTGTTCACAACTCCGAGCTGAATGGACTCTTCTGACCGTCGCGCATCGTTCGGGAAGTCCACCCTCGCCCACCGTGCGTAACACCGAATGATTCAAACCAACCAAAATCAGCGCTTTTTAACCGAAATCAACGCTTTTTTTCACCGAATAAACGGAACTGACGCCTTTCAACCGGATGATTCGCCAAAAGCCGAATTTCAAAAAAAGAGTCGAACCTTTCGTCACCGCGTATAAATCAATCATAAATCGCAACATTCAGAGTGCGGCAGAGTTGAGTGGAGCGTTCCGGCGAGAACCGACGATGAATTCCATAAATTATTACATCCTGGCAAATTTGGTCGAAAACACTGACATATAAATAATATAACAAAACCTTGGTACCGTAACCGCGGTAACTGGGAAGACACGGCGGCAAGGGCAGAGCGCGGGCAGCGTTAGTATTCGCAAGGGGAAAGGGCCGAGTGTTTTCTGTTTAAATTAACGTAATGGGCCGTTAACCCGCGTGCTGCTTATTTGTCCGGGGCATATTCGTTTGTTTCAGAGATTCCTTGAGACACGCTGGGATGGTAGGCTGTCCCCGAGGAACCCGGACATTCCGGGACGGGCGGTCGCCCTATATCAGTGTCAAAAGCCCAGCTCCGTGGGTGTTGTTGCCGTTATGCAAGTCTCAGCGGAAATAACAATCATACATACATATACAACATATAACACATACATACACATGCAACATATAACACATACATACATATACAACATATAACACATACATACATATACAACATATAACACATCAGACATATACAACATATAACACATACATACACATGCAACATATAACACATACATACATATACAACATATAACACATACAAACATATACAACATATAACACATCAGACATATACAACATATAACACATACATACATATACAACATATAACACATACATACACATGCAACATATAACACATACATACATATACAACATATAACACATCAGACATATACAACATATAACACATACATACATATACAACACATAACACATACATACATATACAACATATAACACATCAGACATATACAACATATAACACATACATACACATGCAACATATAACACATACATACATATACAACATATAACACATACATACATATACAACATATAACACATCAGACATATACAACATATAACACATACATACATATACAACACATAACACATACATACATATACAACATATAACACATCAGACATATACAACATTTAACACATACATACATATACAACATATAACACATACATACATATGCAACATATAACACATACATACATATGCAACATATAACACATACATACATATACAACATATAACACATACATACATATGCAACATATAACACATACATACATATACAACATATAACACATACATACATATGCAACATATAACACATCAGACATATACAACATATAACACATACATACATATACAACATATAACACATACATACATATGCAACATATAACACATACATACATATACAACATATAACACATACATACACATACAACATATAACACATACATACACATGCAACATATAACACATACATACATATACAACATATAACACATACATACATATACAACATATAACACATACATACACATGCAACATATAACACATACATACATATACAACATATAACACATGCATACATATGCAACATATAATACATATATATATACACATACACACAGACACACACACACACACACACACACACATATATATATATACATACATATATTTATACATACATATATATATATATATATACTGTATGTATATACACACATATACACATACACTCATACACACACACACACACACACACACACACACACACACACACACACACACACGCACAATTTATTTATTTTTAACGACACACACCAGTTTCCTCCAAGGTGATGATCATGGTGCCGGGGCCGAAGGCGTTCCAGGCGGTGCAGTTGTAGGTGGAGAGGAAGTCGGACTCCATCACGTTGTTGATGGTGAGCGTGGAGAGGACGCCGCCGCCCTCGGCCGACGGCTTGCTCTGCTCCACCGTGTAGCGCTCCAGCAGCGTTCCCTTCTCCTTCTCCCACACGTTCTCCTTCCAGCCCCACACCTGCACGCACACACACACACACACACAGAATTTTCAGTGAAGTATCTATTTATCTGTTCGTCAATCTATTTATCTAAATGTTCATCCAGTTATCTGTCTGTCTGTCTGTCTGTCTGTCTGTCTGTCTATCTCTCTATCATGTATCCATCCATAAACAAATCTCTTGAATACCTGAGCGGTGTGAAGATGAGAAATGAAGATTTGCAAACCAAATTCCTTTCATTCCGCGCGACAACGGGGGGCGTAGAAAGAGTTTCGCTCTCTTTTGCTCTGGAATTCCCGTCTTTCAAGTCACCTTCCACAACTCCGTCGCGTTCCCCGAGAGTCGTCACGGACGGACGTCAAATTCGGTGTGTGCTCTGCAAGTACGATCCTTAATCGGAAATGAACCCGGTGCACAATATGCCCAGTCAAAGTGCGTGACTCGGTGTTTTTCCACCTCCGCCAATCAGAGGATAACAATAAGACAATGAGACACCGACAGATGGGACGCAGAAGAGCACTCCTTTGGGGGCGTCCGTCGCTAAGGCGCGGGAACAAACGTACGGGCACGCGCACGCGCGCACACACACACACACACACACACACACACACAGACTCCGAAAGGTGGGCCCCGAAATAGACTGCATAAATAAACCGACATCAAGGACACAGGCGCATGTAAGCAAACACCTGGCGTGACTTCCGAAAGAGGGGTGACGGTCTGTCGCTGCACCCCGGCCCGGCGCGGCGCGCTGGGGGAAGGCGACGCCCGCATGTGCGTGTGCGTGCGTGCATTTTGGGGGACGACGACTTCGGGCTGAGTCAGCGACAGCTGACAGCCTTCCCTCCCGACTTTAGCCGCGCTAAAAGCGGCTGTATAATTCAGCAGCGCGGCGGGGCGGCGGGTTAATAATGCACGAGGCCACACATGTTCCCATTATCCCGTCCCGCTTTTGAGCGTCTTCCTCTCCTTTTTACGCGGGGACAACCGCTCCCATCCTTCCCCGCCCTCCATATTTCATGAACGCTCCCAATCTCCCGTTTTTATTTTTTATTTTTTTATTTTTTTTTTTAAATACGTCCTTTATTTATTTATTTATTTTAAACGTGGCCCCCGCGCCCCGCATGAGGAGGAGGAGTGCGCACCGTGAGTCAGAACAGATCCGTCATTGAGCCACTGCAGAGGAGGAGGAGGAGGGAGGGTGGGGGGTTGCCTGGTACGGGGGGGGGGCTGTGGCCGTGCCGTGTCCCCGTGATACAGCCTGACTTGGGGAATAAAAGAGAGAGAGAGAGAGAGAGAGAGAGAGAGAGAGAGAGAGAGAGAGAGAGAGAGAGAGAGAGAGAGAGAGAGAGAGAGAGAGAGAGAGAGAGAGAGAGCACCCAGGGCCGATACGTCGTGTGACGCAGGAGCTAAAAGCGGAGCTCCGTAGTGTTACAGCGGCGCTTTGCTTAAACGGCATGTCACGGGGGGGGGGGGGGGAATTCGGGGAGAGTTTTTTTAGAGGTGAGTCACCGCGGTTGTTTTTATTTATTTTTTTGTTTTTTTTTCCAGTAACAGGAGAGAGAGAGAGAGAGAGAGAGAGAGAGAGAGAGAGGGGGGCGGCACATTCACGAGCGTTTTAGGGGAAACGGGGGGCCGTGGACGTGCTTCATCCAGTTCTCTCTGACTAATGAACATTATTTGGGGTATTTCCGTTTTTTTTTTTTTTTAATCTTTTCATGTACTTACGATCTTGTCCGGCGGAGGCGTGCTGGCGATGTAGCACTTCACCTCTCCCCGCTCTCCCCTCACCGCGTACTGGACGGGCTCACTGGAGATGATGGGGGGGCCTGAGGGAGGGGTAAGGATTAAAATCGAGATCATGATTCATCGTCGCCATCGTAATGAAAAGTCCCGCTCGCATCGACGCCGGGCGGCCGCGGAACGGCGACTTTCGGGGCGCCGCGACGGGGCCGGCCTTACGCCGAACCCGTAGACGCACCCGAGGCAGCGAAGCCGGCTTTACACCGAACCCGTGAGCGCACCCGACGAGTGCGATCCTCCGCCCGAGCGGCCGCCGCGCGGGCTGCGTCCTAGGCCCCCGCAGTCGCGAAATCACCAGGTCGCGGGGGGGGGGGGGGGTGCGTTCTCGCCGCTCCGTCGGGCGTGTTCGGTGTGAAAGCCGGCCCGGCGCCCGCCACCCGAAAAAAACAAAAACAGAAAAAAAAAACAAAAAAAAAACAACACAGCGTTCAGAGTTCACGGTTTTGAAAGCGGCTCCTGACCGTTGACGGTGAGCGTGACCTCCGTCTCCCCCACTCCGATCCTGGGCACGATGGCCTTGCAGACGTACTGGCCGGCGTCCGCCTGGCTCACCGACTTCAAGTACAGCTGGTTGTTGTTGCTCAGGACCTGCCGGGGAGGAGGTTCAGACGGGAGGAGGAGAGAGGAGGGTGAGTTCCAGGCACCCCCGCGGCTCCACGGCCCTTCTCTTTCGGGGGTCCGCGCGCGGCGAAAAAAGAGGATCCTCGCGGCGTCCCCGCCGGCATCTCGGGTCCCCGGGAGCCGATAAACGAGTTATTTCATCTTGGGAAAATTGTAAAGTTTTTTTTTTTGTTTTTTGTTTTTTTTTTTTTCAAAATCCCCTCTCGGGAGATAAAAGGTTTTCTCGTCCGACAGGGACGGCGCTCTTTTAGGCAACCAGCAATAAGACGGAGGGGAGGGAGGGAAAGGAAAAAGGAAAGGAAATGAGAGCGAGATAGGAAAGGGGAGGAGATGAATAATGTACGACGGAGGTGACAGAGGAGCGAGGTGACCGACGCGTCGCGGCTATCGGAGAAAATCCCAAATAGAGAAATCCCATCCGAGGAGCCGCAACAAACAAACGTCAAACACCAAAGCAAAATGACCAGATATCCCGCGTGTGCGACACATAAGAACGCAGAGAATTGTAGATCGTTACTGTACATGAATCATTGTGTTCAATCAACCCCAATGGTCTGAGTCTGTGCTCACGCCTCATCTGTGACACGTGTGTTACATCAAGTTGTGACGCGGCTCGAGAGAACACTCCACACTTGTGATGTGTCCAATTTCCGTGTTATTTTGGAAGCAGACGTGGTATGAGCGCAGGCGACGTGCTCGTTGTCGCAAAACAACCCCCCCTTTGCCAGAGCGACGCCGAGCGAGACTTCTCACCATGTTGGAGCCCTTCTTGAACCAGGTGAGGGTCAGCGGAGGGTTGCCCGCCCACTTGCAGTTGAGACTGACGTCCGAGTCGATGTCCACCGTCTGGGGCTGGGGCTCCACCAGGAGGATGGGGCCGACTGGCGACAAATGGCTCGATGATTATCACATTCATTTTTTCAACCAATCGTTAATTCCGTCCTGAGACGGCCAGCGGCGGCGGAGGCGGCTTTTAAACAGGCGTTTCGGGGAGCCCCGGTGAAGGCGGCGCGGGAACTCACAGTGCACGTCCACCAGGATGCTGACGTTGGTCTTGCCCACGGCGTTGAACACCAGGCAGGAGACGGGCTCGGTGAAGAAGGAGTGGTCGGCCTTGGTGGTGAAGACGCTTTCCTTGGCGCCCTGCAGCAACACGCCGCCCTTCGCCCACCTGGAGTAAAAAAAAACAAAAAACACCAGCTTAGATACAAAAACGCCGCTCTTGGAAGAGGGGGGGAAACCGAGGAGGAAAAGGCAGACCTGTATCCCATGATGGGGGGGTTGGCGCTGGCCTGGCAGGAGAAGGTGACTCGGTCGCCCTCCAGGACCGAACGAGGCTCGATGGACAGAGTCACCGTCGGGGCGTCTGGAGAGACGGAGGAAAGACACGCCGGGTTGGTCTTTATACTCTCATGCAGCAAGTATTATTATTATTATTATTATTATTATTAATAATAATAATAATAATAATAATAATAACAATAATAATAATAGATGTTCTGTGCAACGGGGGGCATTTTAGTACCATTTGTTCAGTATCTACACTAAACATACGGAAAAAATTATAAATAAAATAAAAATTTTGATAACTTCATAAGAAGTACTATTGTGATAATACTAATATTTTATACATATTTATCATCCTGTACGGTATCCTGTACAGTTTAGTACCACAGTACTACACTAAACATACGGAAAAACAATAAAACTTTTTATAACTTCACGAGAAGTACTATTGTGATAATACTGTAATAACATTGTAATTACACTGTAATAACGTAGGAATAACTTATGCATATTCATTATCAATGCGTATTATTTATACCTATTTACCATCCTGTGCGGTGTATAATCTATATATTTATATTTTATACCCACAGATCAAACACGCTGCCACTTAGCACCAGCTTCTGTCCATTAAATTAACTTATCCTGCATAGAATTGCATTTTTGTATATTTCAAAATATTTGTTTTTCATTTTTATGCCAATTGTCTGTACAGCAATGCAGCAATCCTTACAACCACCAATTCCTCGTACATGAAAATGTACTTGGCCAAATTAACCGATCTAGGTTGAACCTGATTCGGAGAGCTCTGTGATTGTGACCCCAACGCGTTGGAATAACAATAACTTACAAAACGAAAAGAAAGAACAAGTTCATCGCCTAATTCCGTACGCGTGATCAATCTCCGCTACTCGCATCTTCGCATTTTGTCACAACAGCTCCGAAGCCGGCCGTGCATTTCAAACCCAACGGGGTCGTAAAAGAAATAAAGATGCCGAAGAATCGACCCCGATGAGCGGTGAATCGAAATGACCGCTCGCGAAAAATGTTCGCGTTCGTCGCGAAGTCGCGCGACGTCAAGTCGTGCATTTTCGACCACCGCGTTCGGGGCCAACCGTCTTAATCCGGAGCGGCGGCCCCCGCACGTTTGTGTTGATGTAGTCGCAATGAATTGTTTTGATTTGACATTTCAGAAAGGGTTTTTTTTCCCGAGGTTACGGACGCACTACGATTTCATTATTGAGTACGGAAACGCATGATTATCGTCATCGAAATGCATTTAACGGCATTTTCACTGTGAACAAAGCCTCCATCCTTCTCCTATTCCTCTGCACCGAGGCCGTTGGCTATAGCTACGGCAAAAAATATCAAATCACAATTTTTTTCAAACGAATTTCCCGATTTTGAAAATAATAAATAATACATAATACATAAAATAAATGGTTGATATTACTGGTTTATTGTTATTATTATTTATTGTCTCTCAGGAAGGATTATTTCCCATTGAAGTTTCTTGAAAAACGCTGGTTTGCCCATTTTGAATCACATTTTTTCTGTTTTTCTGCGATTAAAACTTGTAATCGGGGGGGGGGCGGGGGGCGCAACATACAAAGTCTCACCATGCTTGGCTCTAATCGAAATCGTGTGTTTTATTTTAGATTATATGTGTTTTTTTAATGTACTTTTTCCGTGTACCGATCGAACGAAACAAAAATATCAAATATTTAGCTACGGACCAGCTGCAATTCCCCAGGAGGCGGGGGGCGGAGGCTTAAGGGAGGTTTGGGAACTGAAAATGAGAAAATGGAAAATGAGACTGCGTGACCATGAAGCCTTTCATATTAAAACGTTCGTAATTCAATCGTTGATGCTCATTCTACATTTCACCCTTCGTGGTTCAAGTTGGGCTCCAAACAGGAGTTTGTGTGACAGTAACGATGTTCTAAAACCCCCTGGGTGCGGTTACTGTGTGTGTGTGTGTGTGTGTGTGTGTGCGTGCGATGCGCGGGCGGAGTCCTACGGTGCACGTTGAGGGTGACGGTGGTGGCCTTGCCGCTGGGCACGGCCAGGTTGGTGGCCACGCAGCTGTAGTTCCTCCCCGTGTCCGTGTCCACGGGCTCGATGGGCAGGTAGCTCCGCGTGGTCACCCGCTTCCTGTCCGGCAGCACTTCCTGGCGAGGCGGCACGGGGACATTATTGGATACGGATACGAAGAGGAGTTAGCCCGCGCGCTCTTG
>NC_137209.1:13007864-13015364 GCF_960531495.2 Zeus faber | reverse complement strand
GTGGCGATTGCGAACGTTAGCGTAGTGAATACTGACAAACTGCGAGACTGAGATGATACGCGATGAGATGCTTGACGCTGAGATGCCGCGCACGCCCTGTTACTGTACACAGCGTACAATACAGACTGGTCGGAGAGCTGATCCTAAGTCCAAATGGTCGTTAAACAGGTAGGTCGTTAAGTGAGGAGTACCTGTTATTATTTTTTCCTGTTCCTTGTTTTGTTATAGTTCTGTCACAAATTGGGTTCAGGCACAACTTAGGTTGCAATGTGTTATACTGTTACCTATCCTGCCATTCTCCTGCCATTTCAGATTCGGTCTTCCCTAGAGTTCTGCCCCTCCCAATCTGCTTTCCCCCAGTCAGCACTGTGGCGTCATAGCGTTGTGACAACTTGTCGGTCTAGGTGTGTCTATATACTGTAATCCGGTCCGGGTCACTCTCATGCTGTCAGATTGTGTAGCCTCCTGCATGCCGAGGCCATCAGCGTGTCCGGCGCACCCGAGACTCCGCTGTCCAGCACTCCCCAGTCTCCACTGTCCAGTGCTCCCCGGTCCCACTGTCCAGCACTCCCCAGTCTCCACTGTCCAGTGCTCCCCAGTCTCCACTGTCCAGTGCTCCCCAGTCTCCACTGTCCAGAGCTCCTTAAACTCCGCTGTCCAGCGCTCTTCAGTCTGCTGTCCGGTGCCATCTGCGCCCAAAGGGTTTCCATCGGCAGGCAGGACCGGGACCAGCAGCAGCTCTGGACCAGCTGCTGGACCATCCAGCAGTCGACCTCGACAGAGGAGGCCGCACCTACTATGCTCATTCGACAGCTGGCTTCCTCCGCTCTCCAGGGTTTGCACCAACTAGCTGAAGAGGTGGCTCCACCATCGGCTGCCACAAACCCTGGCCGGGAACCTGACCTCTCCCAGCCCTTTCCTGTTCCTGAACTCTTGGCCCGACCCTTCCAAAGCTCAGCCTGTTCCTGTTCCAGAGCTGTTGGCAACTCCTGCCGAGTCTCAGCCTGTTCCTGCTCACGAGCCTTCGGCCGCCACCACCGGGTCTCATTCCCTTCTTGGTCCCAAGCCGTTGGTCGACCTTGCTAGCGACCAGCCTGTGCCTGTCTGTTTGTCTGCTGCACCAACAGCATCATGGTGATCACCTGCCCCTGCCCTGCAGCTACCTCTGCTTCCTGAGAAGCAGCGGCACCCTAGCTTCCAGCCCCAGGTGAAGCAGCAGCTGACCAGCTTCCAGGCTAAGAGGCAGGCAGATCTCCTGGTTTTGACCCTGGCCTGTTTTTTGCAATAAACCCTCGATCCCTTGCACCTACTCCTGAGCCTCCATCGCGTCCTGCATTTGAGTTCACCAAAAAACACTAGAAAGTGACAGTGTCGTGGCAGCGTTCATGAGTCCACCATCATGGGATGATAGCAAGGAGGATCAACTCTACAAGAAGAACATTGATGCCCAACACTTGGATGAGCCAGAGGACAACAATAAACAATGTTCTGGGATCAAACATACAACTTTTTGGGTTAAATGGGAAACGTTATGTCCTGCAAAAATAACCTACTGCATTCGAAGATAGGAACCTAATCCCAATCGTGACCAGACTTTCTCTCCTGTGTCTGGACCATCACTGGCTTGCCATCATTGACTTGCCATCAGTGACGGAACTGAATTTGGGGTGTTACCAGAAAGTTCAACAGGAGGTGGGTCATGCAGCAAGACAACCTAAGACTCTAAACGCAAGTCAAAGTCCAGCCTTTCAATCCAATACAAATGTCGTGGCAGGTACGGTACCTGAAGATAGGAGTTCATGAAAGAAAGCCCACCAAAAAAAGCCCATCACAGAGCTGAAACAAAGGAGAAATTGGCCAAAATCTCTCCCAAGCCGATCAGGTGTTACCAGAGACGTTTGTTTGGAGTAATATATGTCACATGAGGTACTGAAAGAAAAGGCTCACATACTTTTTCAGACATTTAATGTTGGATAGTTTTGCTCAATAAATAAATTAAAAGGTATAATGTTTTGGTCCCTATTTAGGGCTTGGATGAAGATCTGGTCCCATTTTAGGTCACATTCATGCAGATATTCTGAGGATGTTAAAGGCGTCACACACTTTCTAGCACAGCTGTATGCATTTATTTCCAGATATATTGGAAATATTTAGATTGTATGGCATCTGTCTGTCTGTATCCGTCTATATGCGGTGTGGGAACTCCAACACCTGTGTCTCTTTCTCCCTCGCACAACATGGCTGCCTGGCATAAGAGCCATTATAACCCGTCGCCATGGCGACGGCTCTATAGGAAGGGAGTAAAAAAAATGGAGGGTGACAGGCAGAAGAAGGAGTGAAAGGAGGGGACCTGCTGGGCCTGCTGACACTGTCACCCACACACAAAGGTGACTCCCGGAGGTTGAGGAGAGAGGGAGAGAGAGAGAGAGAGAGAGAGGGAGATAGCAGGCGGGGAGGAAGAGGCGAGAAGGCAGAGGGGGAGAGTCATTCCTTTGTGCGCCACGTTGTCTGCCTCCGATCTTTCCCTCCCTCTACGTCATTTTACCTTGCTTCCCCACCCCTTTTACCAGCAGTCGGAGAGCCCCTCCATTTTTTCGGTGACCCCCTCTCTGCCTCCCCTCCTCCGGGGAATAACAGGAATGTCGTATAATGAGAAGAATAAGGAATGAGGAATAATCTCTCGCTCTCCCTTACAAAACACGCACCCCTCCCCATCCCCTCAGTGTACACCTCCTTTCTACCTGTCCTCCCCACTGAGCTGGCCTGGTTTCACCCCTTCCCTCCTCCATCTGTCCTCTCCCCATTCTCACCCTCCTTCTTCGTGGAGGGCGCACGCCACCACTATCAAAATGGTTTCTGTGAAAACATGGTTTTTATTTGAAAATGGCGGGAGGCTAATTATTTCTGCACTCCTGGTCCGTCTGCTTTGTGTGAGTGTGCAGATGTTGTGGTGCATGTGGGCGCCCCGGTTTTGTGTGTGTGTGTGTGTGTCTGTGTGTGTGTGTGTGTGTGTGTGTGTGTGCGTGCCTGCGTGTGTACTATGTAATTTTTACCTATTTGCGCAATTCTCTTTCTGTGATTTTGATGTGTGTGTGTGTGTGTGTGTGTGTGTGTCTGTGTGTCCGTGTGTGTGCACGCGCTCGTGCACAGGCACACGCCAGGTACGAGTCTACATCAGCGACAGTGCTGACGTGCGCTGCCCACTCCACTCCACTCTCCTGGGCTCTTCTCTTCAGGCGCATGTTAACTGAAGAGGCTCTTTTTTTTTTTTTTTTATTTTTTTTTTTTGGTTACTGCACCTCTGTTACAGAAGTCGTTGCCATGACTACAGCCGCTGAGGACCACTGACACAATGATGGACACGCGGTGGCCATGGCAACCTTGGGATCAGCGGCGGGCAATATGATAATTCGTGGATGAAGCTCCTGACACATCACTGGCACATGAAGGCTGCCCCGCAGATAGTGATCGCACGCTCCCTTTGTGTTGCCAGACCCCTGCATGGCCGACGGAGAATGCCCCACGGTAACCAAGGGCGACCAGGATGCACAATGGCCGCCATTAAGTATGCACATATACATCCATATATACATCCATACATAAATACATAAGAGGCATTTCAAAGTTTCAAAATGTTGATAACGTGTGTGTGTGTGTGTGTTGGGGGCGGGGGCACACATAACACGCACACTGAAAAATCAACGTCATAATTAATCAATAATTGTCATTACAGCGACCCACTGCCGCCCATTGATTTTGGGCAGCGACCCGTCCAGGGAAAGCTTTCGGTCTTGAAATACCACGTGATCCACGTGAATGAGGAACCGCGGGCCACGGGCACCGTCCCCCGTCATCCCCCGACACGCTTCAATATTGCACCGCACCGGACCCCTCAGCTCGTATCGACAAATGATCTCCAACGCCGTTTTTTGTTTTTTTTAATCCCTCCCAACAACGCAGCCCCCGCGATTAATCACCTTCTTCCAAGGACTGCTTTAATTCAATCGGGTCCAATCTAATTTTATTGGTATGTTGCTTCTCCCAATGTCATCCGTCACGAGGCGAATAAAAACGCCGGGGCCTTGACCTCTCAGAGCGGGTAATTTTCGTACACACAGCGCCGGCAGCCGCGCTCTTTGCCACGAGCCCCTATTGATCGATAACAAACAAGCTAGAGGAACGGCCGGCCGCTGAAGCGTTGGACACGGGACGGCTACCGGCACGGCCAAGATATATGCGTATGACGGCGGCATTGTGTCTGGGCCCCTGTGCCCGTGGAGGACAGACACTACACCACCCTCAGCTTTCTAATACATTTCACACCAATCACTGCTTGAGGCCTGGTCTGGAAAAATTTGCATCAAAACCATACCCACCAAAAGCCAATTAGTGCGCTTGAACCATGGTATATCATAGAAAATACATATAGTATATATCATGGTATATCAGGGTCATTTAATGTGAAAAAGGCAAAATTGCAATCGCAAAATAATACCCAAACCCAAAAGCAAACGTCGGGACAGCACCATCTCTGGTTGTCCGCGGGTTATTGCAATTGCTTTTTTAGTAATTGACACAAATGAATAGCAAGTGATGTCAATTATCATGAAAAAAAATCATCCAGAGACTTCATCCATCATCATCCACCCGTCCATCCGTTCATCCATTTATTGCCTTTACCCTCTGGGGGGCTGGAGCCCGTCCAAGCCGACGAGCGGCGCGAGGCGGGGATGCCCGTCTGTGGCAGGGTCACCCACAATCACACCTCGGGGACATTCGGAGTCCCAATTAGCCCCCACGCCGACAGAACGGGGATTCAAACCCGCCGGCCACTTCCGCTGCGAGGCACACGGCGCTCCCCGCCGCGCACACGTCGCCGCGCGCAATGACATCATATGATACTAATTTGAGTCAATCAGATCCCAGCTCATTGCGAGTCGCTTTGGACAAAAGCGTCTGTCAAATGACGTCACGCAACGGGACGGGGATGTAGACAGCGCCGTCCCTCGCGCCCCCCACCACTCCCAACGGATGAAAATAACATACATAACATACATAACACACATGCAACACAGCCATGACTCCAAGCGAGCGTGAAAAACCTTTCCAATCAATGGAATGGTTTACGTTAAAATGCAGGGGTCTGGCAAAATGGATGATATGGAGGAAAATGGGGATGGGACGGGGGCAGGGGTTGTGGGTGGGTGGGGCAATTGATGGGGAGGTAGGACACACACCCGAAATTGACCTTGATGTCTGCCTTAAGTCTCTCTTTCGACGGACTCCTTCGTTCGTTATCTGTCTTTCTGCCTGCCTGCCTGCCTGTCTGCCTGCCCGCCCGCCCGCCCGCCCGCCCGTCCCTTTTCTCGCTCTCTCTCCCGGCTCATTCTCCGGAGGGAAACAAGGGAGAGGCAGAGGGAGAACGAGAGAGAGAGCAAGGGAGCGAGCAACAAAGTGACATCATCAGCGTCAGCCGCATTCCTGCGCGGGTGGGGGCGGGGGGGCTAGGGGAACGTGTGGGTTGGGGTGAGGGGAGGGGGAGGGGGAGGGGGACACAAAGAGCTGGAGGACGAGGACGAGGAGGAGGAGGAGGAGGAGGAGGAGGAGAGGGAGGAGGAGGAAAATGTCCCGAAACTTTTGGAGGGTTGGAGAGACCCTCCTCCCCTTTACCCCTCCCCCCGCACTCGAACAGCAGTGAATCGCATCAGCCTGAATTTTCTGTCTAAGCTTGTGTGTGTGTGTGTGTGTGTGTGTGTGTGTGTGTGTGTGTGTGTGTGTGTGTGTAAGAGAGAGAGTGAGATACAGAGAGAGTGTGAGAAAGAGCGTGCTCCGATACATTCGTGTGTGTGTGTACGGATAAGAGATGCGCCACAAGTGTTTTCTGCATCCCTGTGTGTGTGTGTGTGTGTGTGTGTGTGTGTGTGTGTGTGTGTGTGTGTGTGTGTGCGCGTGCGTGCGCGCGTCTCCACCCGGACAGTACAGTACAGCGCTCCTCTTCCTCGTCATGTGCCTCTCCTCCTGACCCCCATTCCTCCTCCTCCTCCTCCTCCCCCTCCTCCCCCCCCCCCCCCCTCCGCCTCTCCCCCCCTCCCTCTCCGCTGACTGGAGGAATGCGAGAGCCACATCTGGAACTTATTAGAGAGGAGGGGTGGCGGCGGGGCTGGGCGGGTGGGGGGGCCGATGGGCAGACGGAAAGAAAAAGAGAAGGGGATGGGGGCGGGCGGATTAAAAAGATCAACCGAGAGAAGGGAGAAAAAGTCCGAGAGAGGGGGACAGCAAAAACAAACAGAGGGAGAGGGCGGGGGAGAGAGAGAGAGAGAGAGAGAGAGAGAGAGAGAGAGAGAGAGAGAGAGAGAGAGAGAGGGAGGGAGAGAGAGGGGTGGTGTTTTGGAGAGACTAGACTGGATGGGGTGGCGGTGGTCTCGGGGGGTAACCTACATGGCCGGCGCCTCAGATGTGGGAGCAAATCGTGTCCCGGTGTAGTTCCACCACCGCCGCCGCCAACACACACACACAAACACACACACACACACACACACACACCCTCCTCCTTTACTCCACCACGTTCCGCCCGAATGTCTGAATGAGCGGAGCCCCCCCCCCCCCCCCCCCGCTAACTGAGGGTGCAGTCGGGCCTTAATAATGCCCCCTCCTCTTTCCAACCACCACCCCCCTCCCTCCCCCCATACACACAAACACATTCTCACTCTCTCTCTCTCTCTCTCTCTCTCTCTCTCTGGAGCTCACTTTTCTTTTCACCCGACAACCCCCACCCCCTCTCTTTTCTCTCTGCGTCCCCCTCGCAATCGCTGCAGCAGTACAGAGGTCTGGCCTTCGCGGCTTCACCCACCTGCCTACTAGACGAGCCCCCTCTCCCCCCCCAAAAAAAGAAAAAGAGAAAACAACTTATTTTGTGACCCCCGCCTTCCCCAAATCCCCAAATCCCCTCTCTCGGGGGTCTCGACGTAAAGTCATGGACACCCGTCTGTCCAACACAATCAGATTGGTGGTGGTGGTGGTGTATGTCAAACTCTTTTTGGTCTTCCTCCTCTTCTCCTTCTTCGTATATTTATCGCCCCGCTCCGTTTTTTTGGGTTTCCCACCCCGTCGACAAAATGGCCTCAAAGGTCGGCCGTGACCTGAGGAATCCCCCTCGAGCAAACAACGTCGGGGGGGGGGAGAGAGAGAGAGAGAGAGAGAGAGAGGGGGGCGGTCGACGCGTCACGGCACCGACAAGCGCCCGCCCCCCTCGCGGGCCGAAATGCCAAGAATTTCGTTTATTGAACACAGGCCGGCGGCGTGTTTGGTGACGTGTGGAGGCGGGTGGGTGGGGGAAGGGGGCGGGGTATCCACTGGAACATTACGGGGTCACGGAGCGGGGCTTCACGACCGGTCGAGCCATCGCTCCCATTGGTCGAGCTCGGTCGGAGGTGCTTTTTCGCGAGGAGGCGCCGGACGAACGTCCGCCTCCCTCGCCCGCCGCCCGCCACCCAGGGCGGC
>NC_137209.1:12857864-13002864 GCF_960531495.2 Zeus faber | reverse complement strand
TACAAACAGCTGATTCCTCAAAGTGTGGGGATGGTGGGGGAGCTCACCCTGTTTTCCACGACTGTACGTCACGTGAGAGAGAAAAAAAAAAAAACAACAACAAAAAAATAAACAAAAAAAAAAAAAAAACCCCAAAAAACCTCTTTCACGCTCCGCGTCACCAGCGCCCGACGCCGCGTGGAAGCGTCGTTCTTCGCTCAGCGGAAGCGGTCGGGGCCGGGGCTCGGAGCGCCCCCCCGAGGCCTCTCTCGCCATTACCGCGGAAAGCATCTTTTTTTTTTTCTCTCCCCCCCCCCTTTCCCCCTCCGTCCTCCGGGGACGTGGGGGACACGGGGGATGGAGACGTGGGGAAGCGGGGGATGGAGACGTGGGGGAAACGGGGGATGGAGACGTGGGGGAAACGGGGGATGGAGACGTGGGCGACACGGGGGATGGAGACGTGGGGGAAACGGGGGATGGAGACGTGGGCGACACGGGGGATGGAGACGTGGGGGAAACGGGGGATGGAGACGTGGGGAAACGGGGGATGGAGACGTGGGGGACACGGGGGATGGAGACGTGGGGGAAACGGGGGATGGAGACGTGGGCGACACGGGGGATGGAGACGTGGGGGAAACGGGGGATGGAGACGTGGGGAAACGGGGGATGGAGACGTGGGGGACACGGGGGATGGAGACGTGGGGGAAACGGGGGATGGAGACGTGGGGGACACGGGGGATGGAGACGTGGGGAAACGGGGGATGGAGACGTGAGGGACACGGGGGATGGAGACGTGGGGAAACGGGGGATGGAGACGTGGGGGAAACGGGGGATGGAGACGTGGGGAACCGGGGGATGGAGACGTGAGGGACACGGGGGATGGAGACGTGGGGAAACGGGGGATGGAGACGTGGGGGAAACGGGGGATGGAGACGTGGGCGACACGGGGGATGGAGACGTGGGGGACACGGGGGATGGAGACGTGGGGGAAACGGGGGATGGAGACGTGGGGGACACGGGGGATGGAGACGTGGGGAAACGGGGGATGGAGACGTGGGGACACGGGGGATGGAGACGTGGGGGACACGGTGGATGGAGACGTGGGGGACACGGGGGATGGAGACGTGGGGGACACGGGGGATGGAGACGTCCGTCTCGATGGAACAATTGTGGGCCACGCTTTTGTCCAGCGGATCACGGATAGAGATTTGGGCGCCCGTCAGCGTCGGTATATAATTCGTTTGTGATAATCGACACAAAAAGGAGCGAACTGAAAATGTCACCGCCCCCCCCCCACCCCGAGTGTTATGTCGCATTTAAAGTGTTTTTGTTGTTTTTGTTAAACAGGGCGTGTTTCAACGCTGTCCCCCGTCGTTGCAAAATGAAAGCACCAAAAAACACTAAAGTCGACGACGAGCGATGCCGCACAACGCGCCGACGTGGGAATAAGAAAAAGGAAAAAAAGGAGCCGCAGCGCTGCGGGGCTGGCACGCAGAGTTGACCCATCTCTGCCGGGACTCGAACCCGGAGCCTCTGGATTAGAAGTCCAGCGCGCTATTCCATTGCGCCACAGAGACTGCGCCGGAGACGGTGGGTGCGGCGCGGTTTAGATACTTCCGTCCTCCCGCAACGCTGCCGCCCCGCATCCCCGCAGCATCAGGACCACGGCCGGTCGGGAGCCTGTCGTGCCGGCTCTCGCCGGCAGAGGGCGCTGTAGCACAGCTCAATCCCAATACCGGCCCTTCGACACCGGTACCAATGGGGATAAGTCACTGGACACTCACCGGTGGACATCTTACGTGCACCCACGCACGCACGCATGCACTCACGCACCCCTGCTTGGAGTGCACCCCAGCAACCGGGCGTTGCTTTCCCCCTCCTTTCCTCCCTTATTTACTGCCATAACTTTGACGGGAAGAGGCCACGGGAGCAGTTGTAGTTTCAGTTTTCCTGGACTTAACTGGACCCAATTCACTTTTCCAGTACATGTTGTCGTCCAGTGTCTATGTTTTTGTGTAAATGTTGTTCGTTTCCATGTTTGCTTGTCTCACCGTGGTGATTCTCCCCCTCTCGGAGTGGTGATCAGTTGTTTATCGATCCAAACATGATGAATAGTTCTCCAAAGAGGGGGGTTGGTGGTGGCTCTCCATAACCAACAACTGTGCTCTTGTCATCCCACAGGTCGTCCACAGGACAGAGTTATTGCAGCAGTTCTTGATGATTTAAGAATTAATAAAGAGTTGTATTGCAGGTGGAGAACTTGAACTCCACTTGCAGACTAACTCTGTCCTGGATGCAATGTCATACAAATACTCTGTGTTGTATGCCCAGCCTGCTGACAGCACAGGTTAAAAAAACAAAAAAAAAAAGAATGCAGCTGAGGGATTTCAAAGCACAAGATTCAAAATTCAAGAGGTTTATTCGTCACATACATAAACATACGTTCATACCTAGATGCAGTGAAATGTCTTTGCAACGCACCCGGAGATTATGCACAATAAGTACTAAACTGAACATAATAGTTAACCTAATTCCTACCTAGCAACTAACTGAAACTAATTGATTCCTAAAACGTAACGTCGCCTTAGTCAATAGAATAATATAAAAAAACATGCTCAATTGGTACTAAGGGGCCCAAAGTGTGCCAAGAAAATATCCCCCACACCATCACACCACCACCACCAGCCTGAACCCTTGATACGAGGCAGGATGGATCCATGCTTTCAAATTCTGACCCTATCATCTGAATGTTGCAGCTGAAATCGAGACTCCTCAGACCAGGCAACGTTTTTCCAATCTGCTATTGTCCATTTTTGGTGAGCCGGTGCGAACTGCAGCCTCGGTTTCCTGTTCTTAGCTGACAGGAGTGGCGCCCGGTGTGGTCTTCTCGACGTGGTATTCAGCAGACCTTGGTTGTAACCAGTGGTTATTTGAGTAACCGTTGCCTTCCTATCGCCTCGAACCAGTCTGCCCGTTCTCCGCCGCTCACTGGATACTTTCTCCTTTTCGGACCTTGCTCTGCAAACCCCAGAGATGGTTGTGCGTGAAAATCCCAGTCGGTCAGCAGTTTCTGAAATGCTCGGACCAGCCCGTCCGGCGCCAACAACCAGGCCACGTTCGAAGTCACTTAAATCCCCTTTAAGTGCCCCCCCCCCCCCCAAAGGGCCGCAAACAATAAAAGGGTCTGCAAAACGGGTTAACATGCCCGTGTTTATTTAGTGTATGACACTGTATACGCTATATACGCTGATAGTGTGCTCCCCTACAGGAGAGATTATGACGATATGTGTGATGGGGTTTTCACTCATCTGTTTGTAGGGATGGCTAGAACTGTTTGTGCGTAACGCAACCCACGCATCTAATGGTCTCGTGAAAATTTACTCAGGGTGATTGAGGCAAACATCATTTATTCATTTGTTGAGCATGTGCTACCGATGAAATATTAGAAAATCAGCCAGCACTGTGCAGTGTATGTCGGGGTGGTCAAATTTGGAGGCGTAGGGGGATAGAAAACCACGCAGTGTTGCAACTGAAGATCTTAATCATTCCGCGGGTGATAAGAAAAATGTGCTTAAAATACAAAAGTGCCTTGGGTCGTACGTTTGTCCCGACCCCGTACATCGCCAAAGAGTGTATTGTGACCCTGCTCAACCCCGGTCGTTTTGGCGGTGTCGATGAACTGCACACCGCTGTCAAAGATCAAACCGGTAAAAAGAAAGACGCGCAGAACCGGGCGTGAAAACAAGACGCTCACACCCTCCGTGCGCACCTGTAGTTCCCTCGCACCGTACGCCGCCCGGCGTTTCCAGGGAAAGCTAGTCGGCGCGACGGGCAGTTCGTTTCGGGCGGATCCGGTGGATGTGAGCGAGGCGCGCGGATGGAAAAGGCGCTTCCACTCGGCTGACGTGTACGGACGCGTTGTCAAGAGGTGCGCAGGCGCGGTATTTCTAAGCGCGCCGATGTTGATCGAAGCACGTGTACCGAAGAAGCGTCGGATTGACGTGGGGGTGGTGGTGGGGGTTTACCCTGTTGCTCGTTAGACCAACCGGCGAGCAAGGGGCATGCAGCCACACTGCTCAAACCACACCATCCGGCCACCTCAGGGCTGTCTTGTCAAGTGATGAGGAAATACAGCAGAAATACGTGTTGTAATGATTCTGTGGTAGATTTGTTGACAAAAGACAACCTGGAGTGTGTGCTTTGTTTGTGCAGGGGCCACAATCCCGTAACGTAACATTTTTTTTTATAACCAGTCAACAAAGAAAAAGAAAACATATGACGTAGTGATATTGTGTTCACATCGGGGTTTTTTTTGTTGTTTTTTTTAAACATTCAACAGTCTGCGACAGTTTAGTTTGTTAGAAGAAAAAAAAAAAAAATCCAATCAAAATGAACGAAATAATTAATACGTCAGAGAAAAACGAATAAATAAAAGCACAAAAAAAAACCGTGACAAACCGAACCGAGGAAAATGACCAACAAAAAAAACCGGCGGATCGCAAACCCCCGACCCACGGCCGCGCGATGGCTGATCTACATCGTGCGTTTGCACCGACATGCATGGTGATATCGGCATCCCTTTCCCAGGAAAATGACTGATCTTGTTTTGAACAACGTTGATCTTATCAAACTTTCCCGAAACTCTTTGCTCCGCCCTCTCCTGGGTGGCGTGTACCCTGGGAGTTGAGCTACTCGCCCGCCCGGTCGATTGATGATTGATGATCACAGACATGCCCTTGCATTTCAATAGCCGTGTTGTTTTAATGGGTTGGGCATGTCAGCGCCGCGCCGCACCGCGCCGCACCGCACCGCGCCGCGCAGACGGGCATCATTCATTTGGGCATCATCAGTCCGATCCCCCAAGAACGACCAAAGTGGAACGTCGCGCCGCTCCTGTAGCCGGCCCGAAAGGAAAGGATTGCGCAACGGCAGCGGCATGAGCCCTCGTCGCAGCTCCCGCAGCTTGCCTCGGCTGTTTTCACTTGGCGTGGACGCCCGCCAAGATTCCTGTTCAGACTTAAAAAAAAAAAAAAAAAAAAAAAGTGCGGAGCTCGTCTGTAAAGAGGCTCGTGGTGTTTTTAAGGGAGATGGCAATCTCCATCAATCCCCGCTGATCTGATAACCCCTTTTTCCAACGGCTTTTTTGAGGCCCAAGGGGGTCGCCCCTGTACCCGACGAGGATCTCTCCCCGTCGCCGTGCCGACCGCACCGGACGCCCGCGGACTGGCTGGTCTCCGCCGCCGCCCCGCACGAAGTGGACATTAACTTGACGTGACGTCTGCACGGGAGAACAGGGCGACACAGATGTCCCGTTTTTCCCAAACCGGAAATAGCCGTCGGGCGGGGGGGGAACAAATCTCTCGAGGTGATCTCGGGGGGGGGGGCTACGGGATGGGACTGACGAGACGGTACAGCGGGACACGGCGACGGAAAGCCGCGGCGTCCGATTCCCGCACCCGGGCTCCGTTTCGCGGTCAAACTCGTGAACCTTTCCAGGAATCCCAGCATGTCATCGTGGGTAACCTCCGTCGGCCCCCCATTCGCTTTCCCAGACGATGACCGTGACGTTGAACATTTCCTGATTGTACAACCACGAGCACACAACATCAACTCTCTCTACACTTGGTGTATCTTTTGGACTGTAAGATGTTCCGGCATCATGTGGTTGCCAAAACCGGAAGCGTGGTGGGCTATAAAAGTATCATCTTTGTGCTTTGGACGTCTATACCCATCGACAAACAGCCTCACACCGTCGGCACTACCTCTTTATATCACCACGTCTCTTTTTCCTTTGTTCTTTCCTAAAAAGGATTGACTTTTTAATTTCATTACTCTGGAGTGTCGAGTCCGGCCTTTTAGAAAGAAAGGAATGATTCATCCATGTTGACTTTTCAATATCATTTCAGTCTTTGTTTCCGCTTTTTTGAATCCCCTCCTTTCACCTTTAAACCCAAATAATCCTGTGCGTGAACCTCTGAACCCCCGATGGGGAAAAAAGTAGGTCCATTTATCACTTCACATTTTCCTGTTAAAAAATTGTATATGTCACAGTTTTCTACGACAGGGACTGGGAGTGCCGAATGTATTGTTAGGGAGTGAACATGTGGGACCAAGATGTTGAAATAAGAGGATGTTAACAAGGACATAAATAGGTTAAAAAAGGGCGGGACGCGAGGAAATGGATCGATCAGGCATTTTTATGAGGCTTTCCAAGAAGACATTAGTGAGTCCATTTTATGCGTTTTCAAAGAAGCTTCAGGAAAGGATGAATTTAGTCCCCATTGTCGGGGTGTTTCGTCTCGTGACTTCCAAAACCAGATAAAGACACTTAGCACATCAGCTAACTGGAGGCCTATGCGCTTATACAGTAAGTGCCATTCTTTTGCAGAAATGCTTCAGTTAAGCCTTGAACATATTCTTGACAATTATCCATCTCGGGTGTTTGCCAACTTTTATCCTGCCACGGCACCATTTAAAATTAAAGAATGCCACGACACTCTGTGTCCTATAACATGTCATTAAAACAACTGTCCTTATTATTGTGGCCGACGGAGAGTTCTCACTTTCAGTGTGAAACCTGATCTTTTTGTGACGAACGCAGAGCAGTTATCCTGACTGGAGACAACGGATTTGCCTTGAAGTTTTGATCCGGCAACACAAGAGCTCACTTCCATTATTTGCTTATTTTAAGTGGAATTTGGAAAATACATTGCACAGCGGTCGAAAAACTCTCATTGAATCCAAAAAATAAAAATCTCACTTTTAATTTTCATCACTTTGTCGATTAGGACAATGGCGGACCACAACGCGGAGAAAACACAGGAGGCAGATGTACAAAGTAAAGGATAAAAAAAAATTCGGCAGACTTTA
Organism: Zeus faber; assembly: GCF_960531495.2. Taxonomy (NCBI): domain Eukaryota; kingdom Metazoa; phylum Chordata; class Actinopteri; order Zeiformes; family Zeidae; genus Zeus; species Zeus faber. Next base: position 12,996,015 of record NC_137209.1, on the reverse strand, counting down.
TTGAATGCTGGAAATGCACAAAGGAAAATATGAGGGGGGCAAAATACATAGAAGGACAACACACACCCTCCATGGAGGGATACTATATGCGGTGAAATAACATAGCATGTAAAACAATGGCTGCTACAGTATGCTGTGACCACGATGCATCGTGAGGGCAACTTTTTGCTTGTGCCAAGCGCAGCCTCATCATCAAGCGTCTTTGCAATGACGGGAGTTTCCGAAAAGCCAGCAGAGATCCCGACAGCGGATTAAGTTGGGTGAACGCCGCGCAAAGCCGAAAAACCTTTGCGGTTGTGGCCGCTTCCCCACCGCACGCTACCCGAGTGGCGTTTTCAGGGCTCCACGGCACAGGGGACAGGGGGTTGTGGACACCAGCTGATTGTAGAGGGGAGGCTAGGTGGAATTAGCAGATGGAACATGCCATGACAGGGCTCCTATGCTGACTGGGTGGATGGGGTGTGGTGCAGAGTGTGTGGATGGGGTTTTACACCTGCCGCAGCGATTGCGGGTGCGGCCGCTCAAGCCGCCCCATCCCACCACGGTGGTTAACAGTGAAATGGAATATTACCTGAAGGGGCCAGTGTGTGTGATTTTAAGACAAACTGTACATCGTTTTTGACGCAGACTTCTACAAACCCGGCGTTGGACTGGAGTTCAGGGAGAGGCCATCCAAGTTTGTTCCCAGGGAGAACAAACCAGGGGAATGGAGGCGCTGATGAGGCGTCGGCGTCGTCCGCGGAGCTCGGAAATTGTTCCCGCGAGGAGATGGCGCCGAGAAAACAAAACACAGAACTCTGACCACGAGTTTCCGTGGAAATATCCGAGACAATCAGTTTCATACTGGGCTGGTTTAGAACATTTCCCCGTCTCAGGAAACAGACTTTTTGTGTTCTTGTTCCACGGCGAAGCTGATCACGGAGTCCTGCTCTTCCTCTGCCAGGACGTACATCTTCCAGGTGTGGTTCTGGAGCGGACCAAGGCAAAAGGACCACGCTATGTCAAAATAAAGTCCTGAGAATAGTAATGGCATTTGTGCAATATTCAAGCAACATACCAAAAACACTGTTATAATAAGACTTGAGACACTGTAATAATTAAGTATGTACATAATAATTATTATACACAAAATAATCATAACAATAATGAATCCTGCGCATAGTACTTTGTATATATTTTTTATTTATTTGGCTATTTCTGCTCTGTACTTTTTGCTATTTTTATTTTATTTCTTATTTTTCAGACCGTTAAGCTTTTACCTTGTATATGATTGAAATTCCTTGTATATAAATGAAAATGTCCTTGGCGGAATAAACAGATTCTGGTTCTTAATGAGCTCCAACGCACAGGTTAGTTTGACCAAGAGCCGTAGCGTGTATCCTCGCCCCGGGCCCCCGTCGCCCACGGCCCTATCAGGATCCAATTCTCTGGATATCAAATAACATATATGGATGTGGCATAACACGTAAATAACTCTTGTGCGCTTTTGAAAATGCTACAGCAGGTGTAATTGTCTCGGGTTACGGTTGGCTCCCTGGAACATTGGAGTACCGCTTTAAATACAAAGAGGAAATACCAACAGCCTGACAGGTAATGAGAGCGGAAACAACAGATACGACAACGACAGTTGGCGTGTTGGCCTGGACCACGGATGGCTCTTACCTCATTGTTGTTGTGTACAATGCCTCCGAGCAAATCCCGCGGCTCTGGCACTTTGGGGAAGAGCTTTTCCTTGTGCCTGCATGAAGATGAATGACGATCAAAACGGGGCGAAGGGGCGAAACTCACAAAGCAACTGCTCGGCTTTTGCGGCCGCTCAACAGATAGGCCAGTAACAGGAAAAGCCAGCGTGTCATGTCGCAACGCACCCGCGAGCGGCTGAAATGCACCGCTAACCGCGTCGGTGCTATTTGCACCGATTATTCAAACAAGGTATTATGCATACATTAGGCGCCAAATTGGCGCTACCTAGGGCTGCCAACTGTCCCGTATTAGCCGGGACGTCCCGTTTATTGGGCGGTTGGGCCCGACGGGACTGTATATTGACTGCTGATCACTGGGATCACCAGGCGGCTTCGCAGAGCCTGGATCCGGTACAACAGCAGCAGCAGATCACGAGATCCCCTGTCATCCAATCCCACGCCCCCTCATATGCGCATCGGTTGTACGAATAGCGTAAATGGCAAACACCTCTGGCAAATCATTTTTTGGTAATGTCTGCTGTTGTATGGTTGGTTTGGCATGTGCAAATATGGATAAAGCTGCAAAAAATAAAAGACTGCACAAACAAGGCGTGGGTTAAGCCCATCAGCGGTGGAAAAGGAGACTTGGTGAGTCAGCTTGCTGGTGCTCTCGCCCCACCAGGATTTTGGACCGAGCAGCCCCTCCAATCATTTCCTCAGAGTTTTACATTTTCCATTCAACACTTTAAAACCAAATTTTATTTGTTATATATTATATTTATTTAAGACTGATATCTCGATAAACAGTCAAGTGTGGAGCAGTGGCGTAGAAAACGCATAATAGAGACCCCATTATGCATTTACGCTACGCTGCACGTGCCCTTGTCTCCAAATAAAACCGCTGAAAAACAGTGTGTTTATTATTTTGGATGTACTTATTCAACCCCTTTTCCGAATTGAAGAAAACAAAGAAAAGCAGATTTACTTTGCCACGTGGATAATTGCGATCAGACGCACAAATTGCACTCAGCAGAAAAACTTTGTGGGCGTGTTTGTCATATCCCGAGCGCAATATCTTTCATGAGTCCGACGCTGCGACAGCGTAGACAGCGGGCGCAATTGACGCGCAAACCATGGGGCCATTAGCTGGCCACAATCCATCTCTTTGTGAATTCACCCCCAAATGTTAGCTGGAGTATGTTAAAAAGCAGTCGTCTGGTAAGGGGTTACGTACCTCTGGCAACAAACGAGAAAAATGGCCAAAACGGCCGCGAGCACAACCGGGATGATGATGGTCGTCACATAGAGGAGCTGATTCGGATTTGAGTTTTTACCTGCACGAACAATAACAGGAGGGTGAATTTATGTTTCAGTAAACATTCAAACTAGCTCGTTTAAGGTTTGACCCACCTCCCCCCCCACACACACTTTTTGGTCACAGCAAAAATCTCATTCTGAAATATTCCATCCTTGCAAGCGATACGTTTGTGTCAAATGCACGTGTAAATGTGTCAAATGTGTAAATGTTTATGTGTGCAAATGCAAAATGTGTCTGTTGTCATGTAAAAACCGAGGTGAAAGCCGTACCGTAGCGCTCCTCTTCACCCGGCAGGGTCCATCCAATTCTGTTGTGTAAATAGGCCGCGACGGTGATGCGGTACTCACAACGATCTGTGTACACCAACTTTGTTGAGTGTCCTTCTCTTTCATTTACTTCTTTTCTCTGTGAAGAAACAAGAGTTACGTTGGTCACGGCTCATAGTGCGAACCGGCCGCAATAATATTCCTGTTATTTTTGTGTGTGGGTGTGTGTGTGTGTGTGTGTGTGTGCGCGCGCGCGCGCTTCCCCACGGTTCGACCGTTCCCACCGTCAGAGCAATGTGGGAAAACATAAATTTGCAGTTCGCGCTCGGGGCCACAAGTGTTTGTTTGCATAGTTGCGTTGCGCTGGGTGAAATGGAATGTATTTAAAGTCGCCGCCATGTGAGGCGGGGCAGGTGTCACCTTCATTTTACCACACTCAGTGTAGTTGACTTCATACGTCCAGCCGGACACACCGTCAGGAGGGGTCCAGCTTATTATCAGGAAGTCCTCGTCTCGTCTTACGTCCCACTGCAGGGGATTGAGTCGAACTGTACAGTTGAGAGAGAGAGAGAGAGACTTGTAGTCAAGCAGATGACTGCCTGTGCAGTTCAATATAAAAATATAATGATGAACCCTGCGCGCGTGCGCACACGCACACACACACACACACACACACACACACACACACACACACACACACACACACACACCCTCCCCCTCCTGGTTCTCTTTTCTGCTCATTTGTTGCTCCAGATGTAACAGCGAGGGGCTATTTGCCATTTTATTTTTTTCTTGACTTGATGTTCGCGATGTTGTTTCTGTGTTTCACTTGTGGTGATTATCTCGGCGAAGCGATGGTGATTAGTTGTTTAGTTGGTAGGGTAAAAGAAAAGGGCCGTTTTCCGCCTCTCGTTGTGAAATACAACAAAGACATATTCAATGAATACGTTTATAGTGGTGAAATGCCTCCCGTGAAACATTTCGCCACCAACACACGTACGCACACAGTTTTACACCATCCAGTGCAGGATAACAAGCCTCTAAACTATGTCGCCCTAAAGGAAGTAAGAACAGTTTCTCAAATGAACTCAAGAGCAAGGAAGGAAGCATTGTGAATTTCGACATTTCAATTTTAAAGCACCGAAACCCCGGAGGGGATTTTGAAAGTGAACGGATGCTCCCATGGGGTTTGCACGAGGCCTCATGTCTCGTTTTTTACGTCTACCCACCGTTGTACATCATATCTTTGAGGTAGATGTTCCTCACGGGAGAATCGCCCAGGGTTCCATTCAACAGGAAGTAGATCAGATGATGAAAGAAGCCGCCATGTAGGTTACATCCCGTCCTGGCTGCGCCAGTGTATTGGTAGTCAGGGCACTCCTTCAAGGCACTTAAGGCGGAGCAACCATCCGCTGACGGCACGCTTGCGCTAGTTACCTTTGCTGACCTGGAAGAAAGTTAATTCAAAGGGATAAGGGAAAGGGGAAAAAGTGAGAGAGTGAAATAATTATAATCTCTGGGCCTCAATCACAAAACATGCCCACCATCCGTCTACATACCGTACAAGCAGGGTGGCATTGTTGGGTGTTTCTTATATGAATTCCGTTCTTTGGTGTGGTCAAAATGTACGCGTGTATTATGTACACGTGGCTTTTACTTTGAATACCTTGTTCTTGTCCCGATGGCTTCTACTCTGAACTCTCGTCCCTTGCAACTCGCCCCCAGGGGGAAGATATACGTTTGCGAAGCCCGACCTTCCAGTGAGGAGGCGTATGCCAAAAACCCACCCAAACAAAAAAAAAAAAAAAAATGCATTCTTCCCATGGGAGCGAGAGTCAACACTCCCCCTCCTCGTTTTTCTCCCCTCTCTTTGAACGAGAGAGAGTAGTGGAGAGAAAATCCTACCGGAAGAAGAGCTGGAAGTCGGTTGCGCCGCTGGCCGGGCGCCAGGAACAGCTCGTCGCGTCGGAGGAGAGGAGGAAACATTCAAAGTCCTCCGCCAGTTCTGGGGAAGGGGGCAGGCGGTGAATGGCGATAAATGGCTCTTTAGAGATTCACACGACAACAACTGAAAAAAAACAAAAAACCTGTGGTCGTCAACGGAAATTCACATACCCGGAGAGGTGATGTTGACGAACGCGGGATCGCCCTCCTCGACCGTGTATTCACAGGGGTAGCCGGCGTGCGCGGGATCACCCTCCTGGTCTGCGCTCAGACAGGCGGCTCGGAGCGAATACTTGAGGAATCCTCCCCCCATGGTCACGAGTTCACGGTGCCGTGTTTCACTCTGCCGACGGCTAATGTATTCAGTCTGAGAGGACACAAACAAAAGAGCAAAGGACTCGGATCTGGACCGGCCGCAAAGAAATACATTTTTTTGCCTCAACACAAGAGTCGGGGCAGAGTGGACTGTTATTGTCAGAGACTGTATGAAATCATTACTCGCAATTCATCTCGTATCCCTTACCACGAGGGAAAAAAAAAATGACAATCTAACATTTGGAACACGGGCACATGGCAGATTGACACCCGGGGAGCGTCGTCTATCAAGCCACTCCCCGGAGAGCGCGCCAATCGACGGAGAAGCGATCGCGGGTTAGAGATTTGAAGTCGGAACGTAAGTAAGTAAGTAAGTAAGTAAGTAAGTAAGTAAGCAAGCCACACCTCCTTTCCCTTCGCCAACTCCTCCGTCCCCGTGGCGGGGTGCTGGACCTACAAAGGCAGAAACATTACGGATCAATTATGACTGCACTGGCCAATAAGTACAACGTAGAAATGACATGAAAACCAACAGAGCAATCATTCTACGCCACATATGTAGACTATGTAGAGGATTGGTTCTCACGCTCTTGTGTAATAAACCCATATAGAACAATCAATGCATAGAACTGCGAGTACCGACTATTAAGAAGTATTTTTCTTGAGCGTCTCTCAAAGTCCATAATGTTGGGAGCGGGCTGGTTAAAATACAGGCCGGCTTTTGTCAACATCAGCTGAGAAGGGACTTGACGGGAGGGACACCCCACGTGTACCCGATGCAACAACTCCCCCACTCTGTTCACTCGCACTTTACGGTATCGTGCACCCACCAAATAATAACAGCAGCTTTGCAAATCTTTCGGCGGTAACCACGTCAGCACGGCACAGAACTCGTCTTCCCAGGAGAGCGAGAAGTTCCGTGCTGGCAAGGTTTGACCTAAATTGGGGAGAAGAGGAAAGGCAGGGAATAAAAGCAAAAATAATAAAAGAATATAGCTGCAGGCAGCAATGTGCAGGAAATAAACGATAACTAACGTACTACTACACAGCGTGAACTTGAAACCACCCCGTCAACCACAAATAATACGCTCGGGGGGAGGGACAGACGCGGGGAAGGCCGACGCGGTTTTCCCAGTTCCCGCGGAAGGTGGCACCGCTTCCCGCCGTCTCTCTCGTCTGGACCCGATACAGACTTTGAGCGCTTTCTGAACTTTTGACTGCGTGAGCAAGAGACACCTTATGTAACCAAACAACTTTTGTAAACACACACCTTTCGCCTGTGCCGCGCACACACACACACACACACACACACACACACACACACACAGACACGCACATCGAGCTCAGAGCAGGCACACACGCGGGGATGAACAGGATCTTGACCTCCTTGTCTGGGTTAGGGTTCTCTGGGCAGCCCGGCGCAGTGACGGTCGACTGCCGGCCCCGGGAAACACTTCCGGCGTCCTTGTTTTGAAGCCGTGACACGTGTTTTGGCCAGCGGGGGAACGCGACGGGCTCGTACAAAACCCAAAAATGTGCAAAGTAAAACAGCTCACATCGATGGATTACCTTTTTTCTGACGCTCGGACGTGGGAATATATTGCGCGTCTCCGTTTGGAATAGTCCAAGTCTGCCGTCGGCTGGGCCGTGATCACACAAACGCAACGATCATTTGGGATGCGTCGATTTAGCAGCCGCACTCTTTTTTTTTTTTTTTAAACAGCTCTTATTTTGAGATTACAAGAATGCTCCCCCAACGGAAATGTAGAACTGGCAGAAGCTTGTAATTGAATACCGCGATTCGCAGCTCCAGAAATGGGTTGATACAGCAGTGCGTGTTTGCGGGGCCCCCGAATAGTAAATTCTTATATTTTGTGAACCCACACGGCCGCCAAAGACACCCAGCCCCGGTTTTCCATTGCAGTAAATGTATTAGTGAACTTGCTTTCGGCTGTCCCTTATAATGTCCTTCTAATTCAACTGCTCTTGGGATGTCCCTACATGCAGTATGATGAGATGGGGGGTCGGCTGGACATAAAATAAAGAAGAAAAAAGGCTTTCATAATAGTTGTTGTGGCTTTAGGTGGCCGAAAACTTCGAAACCACAGTTTCCACATTTTTCCGGTGCTTACTTCCTCATAATCACAATCGGGTTAATCATTTCTTCTGGTGAAGTTTGGTGCAAGTGAGGGCAGATCTTTAAAAATGGGCAAATACAAAGTTCATTCGATCAGTCTTCAAAAGCCGAAAATTATTTTAAATGTTTTACGTCCCGTGTCTCGATTTCTTACAAACAAACGTGGCGAAGAGGAAGAGGGACGCTGCTGTTTGCTGCTGTCAGGTGGCACAACAAAGCCGAGGAGTCTGAGAATAAAGTATACACACACACACACACACATATAAATAAATAAATATATATATCTATTTATTTATATACATACATACACACACACAGTATATATACTGTATCCTCAGTGATGTATCCTGGGGTCATCAGGTGTGTTTGAACATCATACCCAGGCGGGGGTGATCAGTCCCCGGCTTGCATCCCAGCAGCAGTTAACCATTGGGCCTCCCTCTTCAGCCAGAGCCACTTGGTGGCCCTCTCTGCGGCATCGATGGTTGATTCGATGGCCCTCATCTTCGCCAAGCCCACGATGCCTAGCTTGGTCAAGACGCTGCATAGAGACTGGCCTGCAATTGCTGGGGGCCATGGTATCGTCCTTTTTCTGGGATGCCGTGCAGAATGTAGGGGGCTGAAAGGCGTGGAGATCCCGGGCTCCGGGGGGTGATCCCCGGCCGGGCTCCTCCTGCGTCTCACCGGGGCTGGCGCCTGTGCGACGCTCTTCATGCTCCCTCTCTCTGCATTTCATCCGGGGCCGTGTGATTTTTTAGGCCTCGCTCGTTCTCACAAAGCTCGCCGCAGGTGCCTCCAACGGTGTTCATCATTATCGCTTGTTCGTTTGCCTGCGTCGTTGCCGTTGAAACCGTCCTATTGGGGATCTCGTCCTCCCCCCCTCCTCGGGATCCCCTGGATGTATTTCTTTGTCGGTTTGCCCGTAGCTTTATTGGGTTGTCTCCCTCGCGGAGGACTCGGAGGTGGGGGCCGCCGGCCCAACCTGAGCCGCGCCGTCTTCCCGGGCTGTCAGCGCAGACGCTTCCTGGGTGTCACTGGCTAAGCCAGACACGCAGCTTTAAGAGTACTTCCTTGAGGAAGCGCTGGGATGCATCCTCAGTGATGTATCACACACACATGTACATGTACACACACACACACAAATATATCACGTATATACACACACACACACACACATATATATACAGGTATATACTGTATATATACACACACACACACACACACACATTTTAGTAGTTTTAGAGCTTATTGTCCCTAATCACCGGCTGTCAGTGTGGTGTGCTGTGTGACAACTAAAGATTCTTCTTCGTCCTGACGTTTCACTGCATGTACGTATGACCGCATGTACGTGACCTGTGGGAGAACAGGAGCACAGTTTTGGGGTTTTTTTTTTTTTGCTATAAAGAATTTCCGGTCCTCATGGCCGGAGCAAGGTCCCGCGCCAGCAGTCCCGACAGATTTCGGCGAACCGCCACGCCCACGCACACACACACACACACACAGTAGTAAAACGTTGACGTGTAGCTTCCCGTCTTCGTCTCAGCTGCACGTCCCGTCCACGTTCGTACGCTGGGCGAAGGGTGAAAACCGGCGGCGAACGTCTTGCGTGTGTGTGTGTGTACAAACCCGGCGAACGGAGCGGCGATTCCGACGCGCCAGGGGCGGGGAGCGGCTCCCATCACGCACCGGCAGCCGAGGCCGGCGTCATGAATTGCGGCCGGTTTTTCCCACCCGGACGTGGCCGCGGTCAATGCGTGTCGCGACGAAGCGCTCGGCCGTCCCCGCGCGTCAGAACATCCGCGGGCGACCTGCGCGCTTGGCGTCGTTCGTGTTGGAAGCGGCTGGTTTTCGCCCCCGCGTTCGGCCAAAATACACCCGTTTTGGGAGGACCGGGAGACTTGGGTTCAGGGATTCCCGGTGGGCGTTCCTCCGCCCGAACTTGACCCCGCGTGGGAACCCAATTCACAACTCCGAGCCCAATGACTCGTGTATCGTTCTCTCTCTCTCTTTTTTTTAAAAAAAATATTCCAGAGCTCGTCCATACACAACACCGACCGAATCAAACGAAGGGAGAGTCGGAAAATCGAACTCGATCAAGAACCGAAAAAAGGTCAATAAAATAAGAGCCGTCCCTCCCGACGCCAAACTTCTCCCCCGCACCGCAACAAACTCATACGAACAATGACGTCCACGACGTGAGGGGCGCCAGACGACGTTACCTACCCGCTCGCGAGTGAACCAGCGAAAGCAGGCAGCCTGCGAGGAATAGGTGGGAACCACGAATCCTCCCTGTCCCGGTTGCCATCGCGTCGCTTCTCGCCCGGGACCGCTCTCTCCACCCCCCCCCCCTCGGGCGGGCGCAAAAAGACGTCCGAAAGCTGGAGCTGGGGCCCGGGTCGAGTGGGCTTCGCCCCGCGGCGTGTCGTCACGGGGGAAGGCGGGAGCGAACGGGAAACTTGCGACGCAGGCGGGAGGACGAGACTCCCCCGGGCGGCGGAGTGAAAGCGCAACGACGCGTACGGCTGGTGTCGCAACTCGGAGAAACCCCCACCAAAGCGGCCGCTTTCCCCGCGACGGAGCAGGGGCGATCCGACAAGTGGAAGATCAACGAGATAGTGTCACAAAAAAAAAAACAACAACGCCCAACCAAACAACGCACCAAGTATCCCGATTTACAGGTACAGCTCGTACTATTAGAATGTCGTGAAAAAGTTCAGGTTTTGGGTTTTTTTTTGGTTTTTTTTTTTGTCGCTCATTTCAGAAAGTGAAACCCGTATATCATATCGATTCAATACACGGAGAGGGAAGTATTCCAAGCCTTTCTTTCTTGTAAATGTCCCACGGTCGTGGCTATAGATAATGAAAACCCCCGGAATTCAGCGCCTCAGAAAATTCGAATAGTACACAAGATCAACAAAAAAACCAAAACAAGGATATTTTAAACACAACTGCCAGGCTTCTGAAAAGTGTGTTGGCTGGGCCTCGTTTGGCATGAATTACTGCATCAGGCATGGAGGCCGTCAGCCCGTGGCGCCGCCCGGGTGTAATGGAAGCCCAGGTTGCTTGGACAGCAGCCTGCCAGGTCATCCGCATGGCTGGGTGTCTGGTGTCTCTCATCTTCCTCTCGACGAGACCCCGTAGATCCTCTGCGGGGTTTACGGCCAGGAACCAGCTTTTGGTCCCTTTTTCATGCTATTCTAATTGTATGAGATGTACCTGTCTATACATTTTGGTTGCCACACTTCCGAGGAAACGATACAAAAATATGCTGGGGGTTTTTTTTTATAAGGAGGTAAGACTACGATTGTATTCGGGAATTACCAGGACATAAGTAAAGTATTGATCCCTCAGTAAAAAGTAAGCACCTTCATGGTCGATGTATAGGTGCAATACTGTGAAGTGAAACAATCTGCTTGAAGCGAAGTCCGTTTGGACCACACACTGTGATCGGACGAGAGGCGTTCCATTTACACCGCGGTATTGAAATGACACGACGCTATCGTCGATATGGATGGAAAACATTGGTCGGAAAGGCTCTCATGTGTGTGTGGAAGTGGATTGTGTGTCTCTCCTCGCACTTTGCAAACACTGCATAACAGAGGACCAGAGGGAGGATCCGGCTGGGTTGATGTGGGGGTGTGGTCGGCCAAGGGGCGGCCGTCTGGGCCCCCTGCCGGCAGGGCCCCCTGCGGCCTGCGCCCGGTGGTTCCTGCCATGCTGTGACCTGGCGGGGCTGCGGAGAGCGCCGCCGGGGGCCACTTGTCATGGGTGTGGGTTGGGGTGCGGTAGGCGACTGTTTGGCCCTCGCTCCAGCGGAGCGGCCTTTCCGGGGCGGGTGCCCGGGTTCCACGCCTACAGCTGCGCCCTGTGCCTGCACATGGGGGCGGGCTGTATGTGTTCGCCTCAGGGATGCGGGGTCTCCAGCATCCAGCTTCTCTGGGGTCCTGGGAGAACTATTTGACCAAACATGGTCAAATAGTTCTCCAAACCTGGGGGAATGGCGGCGGTTCTGTATAACAAAAAACTGGGCTCTTGTCATCCTAATGGTCGTCCACGGGATAGAGTTATGGCAGCAGTTCTTGACGATTTAAGAATTAATAAAGAGTTGCATTGCAGGTTTAAGAAGTTTAAGATGCAATGTCGTACAAATACTCCGTGTGGTATGTCCAGCATGCTGACAGCACGGGTTTAAAAAACGCAACAAAATAAAAACAAACAAACAGTGGATTGATAGGAAACTTGTTTTTTCATTTTATTAATGGTGGAGGATTTGGACATGGTGGTGGTGCATGGTGTGGCTGCTCCAGTGATGAAGTTGCAGCTCCAGCTCCAGGCGTTCACTTATATATGTGTGTTTATTTTTGTTCATTATTCACTATAGAACACTAATAGAACATGAAACTGTCCCTGACTTCCAATAAGATAAAAAACAGCATGGACAGTCACCGAGTTCCAATAAAATAGATCATGGGACTGTCACTGAGTTCCAGCGTCATGCAACCTGTAACTCTCACTGAGTTTTAGCAGAACACAACATATAACTAACATGGAAACGTCCGGTTCAAACTTCCAGCAAAAGACTCTTTCACTTTTTAGTGCAAATATACCTTTTTTTTAATTTGTTATACTTATATGCTGCTTGCCATTCCAAAATAAACTGCAATCATTGCAAATAAAAAAGTAATACCGTTCACCGTGCATTGAGCCAACTGAATCACATCGGAACGACTCGTTTTACTGAGTGACCCGTCAAGAACCGAGTCTCAAAAAAACCTTTCTGCACCATGAAAAGCCAGAGCAGCGGACGCTCTGCCGAATGTTCTTCGTTATCCAATCTTCTTCACTGACTCGAAGAGCCCTCCAAACAGCCGCAACATTTTGTTTTTCTCTTCACTCTCCCCTTTTGTGCGCCTCGACTACGCAACTCACGTTACATTACGCCGGTGCGGGGTTTGCGTAAATCGAGGGTTTGGTGCATCTAGCGGTTGAACAGGCGGGGCTCCACAAATAAACAACGCGTGGAAAAGCACCCGCGACGTGGCGCCACCGAGATCACTCTCAGTGGGCTCGGCGCGGCAGTCCCGGCTGCTGCCGCTCCGTCAGGGGGGTGATCAAACACGATTCCATTTTCTCCCGCGCCGGGGTGTAGAGCCTCTGGGACGCCTTCTGCAAAAGCACATGGTACGCAGAAACGTGTAAAAAAACAACAAAAAAAAAACGAACAAAAAAAACACCGCGGGCACAAACGAGAGCGTAAGTGAACGTGAACGTTTGGGGCCTCACCTCGGGTTGATGGCCGCTGATCATCATTTCCTTGAGGAGGATGGAGGGATCTGGGACGTTGGAGAAAATCACTTTTTGTTTCCTTTAGATGCGTCAAAGTAAAAATAAATAAAATATTTAATTAATTATAAATGCGTTTGTTGTCCAAGTGCCAAATACCTATGGTTGAGTTTTGAAAGTACTTGAAGTTGCAGACCTCCTTAAGAAATAGCAAGCCAAGATGACGCAGGCGGACAACAGGGCAGGGATGACGGTGAGAACCACAACTATCGATGGATCCCAAGCTGCGTTTTCACCTGCGGGGCATACAGAGTTTCTAGAAGGGCAACAAATTTGTGTGTGTGTGTGTGTGTGTGTGTGTGTGTGTGTGTGTGTGTGTGTGTGTGTGTGTGTGTGTGTGTGTGTGTGTGTGTGTGTGTGTGTGTGTATAAGAGATTGCGCTTATCAGTCTTGAGCAAATATAAAACTGATATAATTGTAGTTGTAGACAGTAGTTATTCAGATTTTGTGGTTAATGAAAATGGAAAATAGGAAGGAAACCCTTGGAGGGGCTGGCGCTGGTGCTTTGTCAATCTCCACGTAGCGGTGGGCACGGGGACCCCGGGTTTTACTTGGTATTTTTTTTTTTACGTCTATGCGCTTTCCACACAGTTCATTTATTGCATGAATAAAATGTGTGTATGTTAAAAATGTTTACCGGAAGAAATTCGAGTGCTCACTGAATCTTAATACTTCAACGCAGGAACGATGACAGTTGATTTCATATATTTTGCTCTACCAAGTTCCGGGCCGCTGCACCCATGTGAGGTTTGATAAAAGAGCAGGCAAACACACACCGCAGTCGGTATGAGGCGCAGGTACTGGTAGTAAGATTTAAATAGGAAACGAAGAAATACCGCACACTCAATGTGGCCACTTTATCGCACTTCCCTCTAACTTTTAGATGTTTTTTTGTTTTTTTTTTCCCATATATTCTTTGATATCTTTCGAAAAATTAAGGAATTATGGAAACCGTTTTCCGTCAACGTTTGCGCCGCTTGTAGGACGCCTGGACGGTAATAATAATCATAATAATAATAATGGTAAAATATCATTTACAGACCACTGGAAGGTCTGGGCGTGACGGCCCTTAGAAATGGGCTTCAGCTGCACCGGTCACACCTGCACAGCTCACACAGCTGCCTTTTTTGGTCATTTCTCTCTTTTTTTTTTTTTTTTAACTCTGCAGACAGTAATAATTCCACTCTTCATTTTTTTTTTGACGGGTTTTTTTGCAACGAGGCTCATTTGCAGAGAAAGGGGCCGATTCTGCACCAAACCTATGAATAACACCTCACCTCACTTAAACACCGTATACTCACCATAAATAACGACGTCGCTGATGTCGCTTTCTCCTTTATTGCAGTGGTCCGCGATGAAACCCTTCACTTGAACTTTGTATTGGCATCTTTTATTGTAGGGCAAATCCTTATGAACTTCGCGGATGCTCTCCTCAATTGTTTTCTGGGGAGTGGGGGGGGGGGGGCGAAGATGAACACCAAAACAATAACACGCGCAATAACGGCCCGTCCTCATCGAAAAAAACATCCTCGCCTGATATCCCAGCGTCCGTTTCCTACAAATAAAACGGAAACAAATGCTCTTGTATTGATGCGTTTAAAGCCAAAAAAGCGTGAACTCACAGTGCAAACCACTGGATTGAGTGGGTTGATGCTACTGTACATGAGCGAGAGCCACCTGATCACCGGGTGTCACCACATTTCACTGCATATATGTATGAGCGTATGGATATGTATGTGACAAATAAACCTCTTCAACTTGAACTTGATAAATCTGGTAATCGGGGTCGCTGCAGGGACGCCGTATTGTTGTGGGGCCGACCCGAAAGTTGGCGTCGCCCTGGTTTCTCTCGGCTGTAAAAGCCCATGGGACTTTCCCCCGTCGGATTTCGGATCATCGCAGGAAATAAGACGATACTTTGTGATGCTTAAACATTGTGTTCCGCAAGATAATCCTCACAAGCGAACGCCCCTTTGATGATTTCGGAAGTGTCAATGCAATGGCGGGGAGTTAAGGATTGCCGTTTGATTCGGCGCGCTGAGTTAGAATAGTTTGCCGGAGCACGAGAATAAACACAACGAGAGGCCGTTAACGCCGATGACTTTCTGTGTTCGGCGGGATGACGCCGTTTAAAACGTCCCCCCCCCCCCCCCCGACAGCCTCCACAGTCCGCCTTTTTTAAGACGTGTGAAAAGGCTTCGAAAGTCACGAGCGGGGTGTTCACCGAGAGCAAAAACGCGCAAATCTCTCCAGCCGGCGTCGAACTCCCAGGTTATTTCAGGCGTCCCCCCCCAAAAAAAACAAAACAAAAAACCCATTCAAAAAGCCCACTGACTTTAGGGACAAGTGAACCCAAAGTGAAACAATGCTACAGTAACTCACTTCCAGGTTTTGTGACTCCTTCCTGCAGAGCTCTGCAGTGTGTGCCTTGATGTGTGGAGCCACTTACGTTGTCGCCACACATGCTGTAATAGACGATGTATTTCCAGCAATGCTGTGCGGGCCCGGTGGGCGCATTCCATTTCAGTCTGAGGTAGTCTCCATTTTCTGTAATTTTCAGTTTCGGTGCCGGCATTATTACTGGAGGCGGGAGGCGGGAGGGGGGAGAAAGAAGTAAGTTACGGCGAGTCTGGGAGAACGGGCGGAGAAACGCGTTGAGTTTGCGCCTTTGCGTCCACCTACTATTCGTCATCGGATTTCGCGTGAACGTGTTGTTGACTCGCTTCCCGCGGGACGTTCCCTCGATCACGACGCAGACGTACTCGTCCGAGGAGATGTTCGCCAGGTGGCAGCCCATCCTCGGCCCGACCCCCGGGAGGCGCCGGCACGCCGACGTCGTCAGCTGAGGCTCGTTGCACGACCTGAAACGGCAAAAAAATGAATCGACGAAACAAACGGGACGCCTAACGCGCAGACACTTGCGGCTGCGCTCGAAATGGTGGAACCGGTTTAGAACTGCGCTTCCAACTCCCGTTATTCATCGGTTCTATCGATAAAGCAACATACGGGCCACCTTCTGTCGGCTCGTGGAATGGAAATAATTGAGGGAGCATGACTTGTCGATCGCTCTCACAGGTTTCGTCCAGTCTGTCGCGCAGCCGGGCGCCGGGAAAACGTTTTTACCTACCGGTATGAAACCTCGAGGTCTGACGTGTGGTTTGCTGCGGTGAAGGTACAGTTCATGGCGTCACTGGAGTAGAGGATGCATTTGAAGTCCTTCACCATTTGAACTGCAGGGAGGAAAAAAAAACAAAACACGACGACGTACTGTTTACATTGGGCCGGCACGGGATCACTTTCACTCAGTTTCCCCGCCTGTTTCTGAATAAGCGTCTCCCCGTCAAGGTGTTGGGGGGGGGGGGGCTAGCGGCCGGGTCCCCGAAAAAGTCTCTCAGAGCGAATTCATTTCAGGGAACAAATGCTGGGCGCAAGCCGGATTCTGAAACGCCTCTGCCGATCGGACGACGGTTAAGAGCCTCGAGGAGCGGACGTGCCCCGAGGATTGGAAAATCCCAACCCGATTTTTATTGAAAGTCAAGTCACGGAGGACCGAAGCAGACCGCCAAGAGTTCTGGAAAATCAGTCAAACCCCTAATGTTGTGGCGAGCCCTCCCGGCGACACTGGAGTAGACCCAGTTGAATGAGAGGACAAGCGCTGCCGCCGTGACTTAATGGTCCGGTCGGTGCCTCGGGGCGGAGGACAGCGTCGCGCCGAACCTTATTTGCATATCTTTCAAAAGCGTTGGAGGCGGCGGATCGTGAACAACTCCCGGAGAAACCCGGGAACGCTGGCGCTGGCTCTGAGGCTCTCAAATGGTTTGAAAAGCGGCTCAACAGGCAGGGCTCCGCGTGTCCAGGCAGAGGGCCACAAAGCAGACTTCCCCAAGCTCACTTAAGGCGTGCCCCAGGGCTCCATTTTGGCTCCTATTGTATTTTCCTATTTTTAATAAACGGCTCAGGTCGAGACACTCGAGGTAAATTGCATTCGTATGGGGACGACGCAATCGATTGAAGAACTCCAGGCTGTATTTCAGTCATGACAAAGCGCTTCGAGGGGGTCTAAAATGGTGCTGCAAAAAGCCCCGGAAGACAAAGTTTCTGATTTCATCAACAGCTCGCTGGCTTTGACGATCGAGGAATTTTTGGCATCTGATGGAACGTTGATTGAAAGGGTGTCTTCTTATAAGTACCTGCGATGCGGATCGATGAAAAGCGCTCATGTAATGTACATATTTCTCATCGAGTAAAGAAACTCAAAATGAAGATTGTTTTTTGATTACGTCATTAACTATTGGTAGACAGCAGCACTGTTATACGTTCAACTATAAAGCGAAAAATACCTCAGTAGCCTTCCCTCTGTCGGCTCTGGCGGTCACCCTCTCGCGCGCCTCCAAGTGGCTGCTCTTTGGCAAAAACGGCGTTTTCTCACCGTGCACCACGGTCGCGGAATAATCTCCAGAAAGCTCTCAAACTAAAAACCTTCATATCTATTAATGATTTTCAAGAGTATCATAAAGAATGCAGTGAGGGGGGGGGGGGAGGGGACGTCGTTGTTTTTCTTGGGAGGCCATTGCGCTTGAATAGCTGTCGTTCTGTTTTGTCGTGCGAGTGTTTTACATCGTTTATTTTGTGTAAAAAGGGGGTTTTTGATCTCAATGGGACTTCCTGGTCGCGTACAGGTCAAATTACCCCAAAAAAAAATCAATAAAAACATATTTTGGTCTGTCAAACGCTTCAAATAAAGCGCCGATATCAAGCGATCGCTCGCGATTCGAAAAATGGGCTCAAAATTTCCCCGAGGATATTTTTTCCAGTGTAAAAAGCGGTGCCTCGAGTCGTAGCCACGCTGTGATCTCTGCGTGTTCTCCCGGTCCTTTGCGCTGCGTCAGCTGCTAATCAAAAACACAAAGGAAACAAAATAAACGGGGGGGGGGGGGGGGGTTGGGAGCGGAGCTCCTCACCGACGGGGGGGATGGCCACGGCGGCCGGCTCGCTCTCCACGGAGCCGCACTCGGCGGTGACGGTGTACCGGAGACCCGCCGGGCCGATTGTCTCCGTGGTCAGGCAGCTTTCGTGGACCGGGCCGCCGCTCCCCTCTCCGCTCGTTTTTCGACACTGGTGGAGGAGGTGGGGTTGCTTTATGAGATTCGTCAACCGTCAATCTAATTATCAGATCCATTTTCGTCACCATGTAAAAACCTAATGGCAGCGTTTGGAAGCATCGGAGCCATTATTTGCCTTTCCTTTCCCTCCGAAAGTCATTTCATAACCGTGCGCCGACAATGGAGCAGCATCAGCACAAATACAAAGCTTGTATCGGGATTAAAATAAACAAAATAAGCCCGTGGGATATGTGGCTCTACTGTGAAGCGATTGTTTTCTATGTGTTGAGTTGGTGAAGACACCCACCATGTAGGGTTCCGTGCTCTCCTTGTACCGGTAACGCAACTCACATCCTTCGGGACTCTCCGGCTTCTGCCACGTGACCTGGATGTGGAAGTCGTCGGTCCACACGTAGGACAGATTTTGTGGCGGAGGGAGATGAGCTGGAGGCATTATTTATTTATTTATTTTCAGTTTAAAGCGCCTCCGAAATACAGAGACAAACCCCCACACGCCTCCTCCGTGAGATACTTTTTGGGGATATACATGCGTGACATACATGCATACATGCATGCTTACATGCATACATGTATACATACATGCAAACTTGCATACATACATACTGTACATATATGCATACATACATACACGCATCAATACATGCATACATGCTTACATACATAGATGTATACATATATGCATACATACATACATGCACACATCCATACATACACGCACACATACATACATACATACATACATACATATAGACATTTAACTTCTAGCTCTACCTGCTCGGCCATTACAACCACATCACTCATTCGTTTCTCAAACATATCCTGTATGTATCTCAATATCTTATCAACGCACAAGACGGTCACCCCCGCGATCGGCGCAGCTCGATGCCCATTCACGCTTCAAAAAGAAATCGCCCGATTTAAAAAATAAATAAAAATAAAAAAAATCTTCTTGGGGCAAAGGGTCAAAGAGTGATCATCCGCATCGCTGCATCTACCCAGGATCGATCTTAAAAACGAGCCGTGGAAGTCGAGACAAATAAACAAAACAGCACTGCCAGCATAACGCACGCACGCACGCACGCACACGCACACGCACACGCACACGTCTAATCAACGCCTCTATCTGCTTGGTCATAATTTATGACCAATATATTCCGCTCTGCTATTTATGCTGTAACATACTGATATAATATATATGTTATACTAACGAAGAAAAAAATATACATACATACACACACACACACACACACACACACAAATATATATTTACATTCATACATACATACAACTTCTACTTAAGTATATGTCTACTCTACCAAAGTATATTATATTTCACACACACACACACACACGCGTCTAATCAACGCCTCTATCTGCTTGGTCATAATTTATGACCAATATATTCCGCTCTGCTATTTATGCTGTAACATACTGATATAATATATATGTTATACTAACGAAGAAAAAAATATACATACATACACACACACACACACACACACACACAAATATATATTTACATTCATACATACATACAACTTCTACTTAAGTATATGTCTACTCTACCAAAGTATATTATATTTCACACACACACACACACACGCGTCTAATCAACGCCTCTATCTGCTTGGTCATAATTTATGACCAATATATTCCGCTCTGCTATTTATGCTGTAACATACTGATATAATATATATGTTATACTAACGAAGAAAAAAATATATACATACATATATACACACACACACACACACACACACACACACACACAAAAATATATATTTACATTCATACATACATACAACTTCTACTTAAGTATATTATTACTCTACCAAAGTATATTATATTTCACATACACATACACACACACACACACACACATATATATATATATATATATATTAGATATGTATATATTAGATATGTATATAATTGATAAAATATCTCAACAGCGGTGGTTACCTGATTTACACCCAAGTGCCACAATCACAGCAAAGTAGAAATCCACCGCGGGGACGCAGATCAGCGAGCGCATGTTTCCGGGCGGAACGGAGCCTTTGTTCGGTTTCCCCCTGAGAGAGTTGCCGGCGCGGCTCCGGCAGCAGGAAGCCACGGCGGCTCGGGGCTCCGAGGCTGGGAGCGTTTCTCGAACGCGTCGGCTTTCACTCCCGGGGGGGCGAGTCGCCGGGCGGGATCGAGGAAGACTGGGCGGGGAGAGCGGGAAGGAGGCCGCGCCACGCCGAGCTATTACACGTCGTGTCACGTTACATGATCCTATCGCAATCACAATTAGAAGAGGATCATCTCCCGTGGACATTATTTTCTTTAAACAGCTTTTATTTTACAAATTTGATTCGATTTTTATTATTATTATTATTATTATTATTATTATTATTATTATTTTTATTTATTTTTTTTAATGGGAAAACAGCCATTCAACGTATGTGCTCCTCTGTTTCTTTACCATTTTAACGCAGCAACGACCTGGAAAGAGCTATAGATGATTATTCAGTAAATATTTCATCCATGAATTATATATTCATGGATTAAATATTTAATAGAATAGAAAACACACACACAAAAAAATAAAAAATCGACATTTTTCTTGATGGAATAAAGTTGATCCCAGCCTGTACCTCGTACTCATTTTATTATTTCTTGTGTGCAGTTTTTAAAAATGCCATTATGTCTATTCTAATGCTCGGTATGTCATAATGAAGCGCCTCTGGGAAAAGTCACTTATGACTTGCAATCACGACCGGTGCTCATGACCCGTCCTTAAAATGGCTATCAAACAGTAAAGGCAGCGATCTGATCGAAAGGGACTTATTCATCAGAGATAAAATAATGATTAAAAAATAACAAAAAAAAAAATCATTTAATAATCATTTATAAATAATAAAATGCGATTGTCTTTTTTTTTCCAGGTAAAACAAAAGGGGCGTGCGAAATATTTGCGCTGGAAAGACGAGCCACAACACACTGCAAACATCTTTAGAAAGTATATTTGATGAGCAGCTGCACCGTCGTACAATGCGGTAGAATGCAGAACTCAAAACAAAACATTTCCATCCAGGGGGGCGGTGGGACAGGCGGGTGCTTTTCACTCCGCGACAGGCGCCCGTTGTTACAAATATAAATACAGGGATACATTCGTACACAAGAGACAGGGGATTTCGATTTACGGCATCGCAATACTTATGTACACACATCTGCTCAAACTAAGATTCAGTGTAGCACTTGTGAAAACATTGTGAGAGAAACAGCGTATGATTGAGTCGTTACTACTCCACCTGCCTTTTTCGGAGGTCGGAGCATAAAAAGGCACCGGGAATGACTACCCCTCCAAAGGGGGGAGCTTTTTTTTTTTTTTAACACAATCCAAGATGTGAACATATTCCAGAGTGAGACAGCAGAAAAATAAAACCCCCAAACCAGTCATGCTCGTGTGTCATGTTACATTATCACATCGACGCTCTACGGAGGAGGACTAAGTTGCTTTGACAACCGAGTCCCTCTCAACGCTAACTCCGACTCAGGGCGTGTTGTTTTTTTAAACGACGACACAATATGGAAGGTGATGTGACTTCATGTAGTTGCACTTTTAACAGGGTCGCCGTCTTCCGCTGCAAACGCTTAAAAAACAAAAAAAAAAAAAAAAAAAAAAAACAACAACCAAAAAAACAAGACGTCGACAGGCCGAAAAAAGGGGGACACCCCTCGCTTTTCAGCCCGCCCAAGTCGCCTGCGACGAGCGGACTCTCAGGTCCGTTGCTTCCGACGGGTGAGTCCGTGTGCTGCACAGTACAATAGCGCTCGGTTAGCGTTGGGTGAATCAAATGAAAAGTCTCACACTCGCTCACGCGCCCCCCCGTCCAAACGCGCAGGCACACAAGTAAAAGAAAGTGCTACACAAATGGCTTATCCTAAGTGCTAAACCTGATGTGTTGCCATTGAGTCCCTTGGCTGCATCCGTCGAGATACATTTGTCGAAAAAAAACAAAAAAAAACCCCAAAACAAAAAAAAAACCCCGCGGCGGCTGTACGGTCTCGAACCGCAGCCGCCCCAAAAAACGGCGACGGTGCATCCGGTGACGGAGGGCGGCCTCAGGCCTGATCCGTGGACGTCCCGCTGATGGCGCGGAACACGTGGAGGGAGTTCTGCAGCAGCGAGCGCATCATGTCCTCCTGGAAGATCTGGGGGAGGGAAAGACAAAAAAAAAAAAAAAATGACCCAACGAAACAATCATTCCCGTCCGCGTCGGAAAACTCCTGTTTTTCCCGCGGTCGAATAGTCGGTGGGCGGTATGAGCGAATAATCGATTACCGGGGGTGGGGGATCAGAAATGAGGGGTCAGAAGCGGTGTCTTCCAAATGCGGTCGGTTTTCCTATTGAGGTGGTGAAACCGACGCGACCGCGCGCCGCCTCGGCCGAAGTCATTCGTCCCGGTATCCCATAATACCCGAACGAATAATCGACCGCCATGAACTAATAATCGAATATTTGGGCCCGTCTCTAATTGCCGTCGTTGCAAATTTCAACTTCAGCGAAAAACTTTTTTTTTTTTTTTTTTTTTTTTTAATCAATTTCGGGAATGGCTGATCTTGCTCATGACATGACGGTCACCCATGTGACCATTGCACGTACACACGGCACACACCAACATGAAGGGAGGGAGGGAGGGAGGTGACGGGTAACCATCACATTACCTGGATTCTCCTCAGGGCTTAAAGGTCAGCACGGTAGAGAGAGGAAAAAGTCACAGTTAAACAGGTTTGTTTTTTTCCGTCTGAGAGAAACAGAGCAATGATTAAACGGTAAATCCCCCCTTTGAAAGCGGAAATGGAAGAAACCGAAACGCATGAGCTGTCCATCAAGGCAGTGTTGCAATCCATGGGTAGGAGGTAAAGGGTGTGTGCGTGTGCGTGTGCGTGTGCGTGTGTGTTTGTGCGCGCGCGGGCCTATCGTGTCCTACGTGCTGCCCTCTTGCACAAGCCCCATTACACGATGAGCAACTCTCCATGGATGTCCCTTTTTGGTTAATCAGCTGATTGCGGCAAAGCGAAGAAGAAGTAAAGAGGGAGTGTCACGACGCGGCGCCGGCTCAAGGCCGTTGGCCGGCGGCCCCAAACCCACCGCGGCCCACCCGCCCGCCGAGCGAGGGCGTCAGGAACCCGCCCACCTGCTCGTGGATGATGTCCGACAGCTCCTTGACCATGTCCTTGAAGTTGCCCTTCAGCCCCTCGTGATACTCGAACTGGTCCTCCTTGATCAGACGCTCGTTGATGTCCAGGGCCATGCTGCACGCCTGCACAAAGCGCCTGCACAAAACACAACAACAAACAAATACCAATCGAGAAAAACAAGACCGCAGCCACGTCGTTTATTTATTTCATGGCACACAGGGAACTACGATGAATAACGAAAACCCC
Organism: Zeus faber; assembly: GCF_960531495.2. NCBI lineage: Eukaryota > Metazoa > Chordata > Actinopteri > Zeiformes > Zeidae > Zeus > Zeus faber. Next base: position 12,972,454 of record NC_137209.1, on the reverse strand, counting down.
GCACCTGAATACCTCCTTCAAATCCTTCGCCTTCTTGTTGGCAGACTGGTTTGGTTTGCTGTCGTCCAGGAATGCCCGGGCGTAGGCCATGGGGCCTGCGTTCACCTGCAAAAACAACAACAAAGAAACACAAGAAAACACTGTACAGCGTCGCGAGCGAGCGACTCCTGCTCCGGGAGAAGCGTTAGCGCTTGTTCCGAAAACGGCGCCTCACTCAAAACAGGTTTTGTTTTTTTTTTTTGGTTCCCCCCCCCCCCCCCCCCCCACACCTGTGAACCTCGCCTACGGTGAGGGCAGCCTTTTTATTTATTCACATGCCACTTTAATGCACATATCTGTATTTACATAATTGCCTATCCCATATACATAAGTCTATCCCATATGCGTAAGCCTATTCCCTTTATCTAATCCATTTTATTTCATTCTATATATCTTTATTTTATTCTATAAGTATTCGACTTACTGTATTACGTTTTAGGAATCAGTTAGTTGGTCTAGTAGAAAGGAATTTTCTTAGGTAGCTACTGTGTTCTGTCGAGGACATATTGTGTGTAATCACCGGGTGCGTTGCATTACATTTCACTGCATGTATGTATGAAAGTATGTTTATGTATGTGACGAATAAACCTCGTGAATCTTGAATCTTGAAACAAGGTCCAGAGGCCTCGTTGACGTTTCTTTTTTTTTTTTTACGATTTCCTTGTGGCGCAACCGTTCCCCACGGAGAGATATGAGCTCCTCCTGCCTGGGAAGCAAGCTCATGGTTTGTTTTAGTTTTGTTTTGTTTTGCCCCGGCGCCCGTTCGGACGGATTTTTCAACCTAAAAAAAGGGCCGGATGTTTTTTTTGTAACAAAAAAACAAAAAACAACAACCGGGCGCGGCTTTTGTCGAGAAAGAAGGATGTGTTTGCCGTGACCTCCCGACGGGATGTCGTGAAAGTTTCATTGCGCGTTAAATAAATGTTTCCGTCGCTCGGCGCTACGTCACACGTTTCATTGCTCTGCTCTGATTGGTTGAAGGTCAATCCCCAGTTGCGTCCGGAGGCATTGTGCTCTGCGCCCGTTGATGAACGCCCCTCGGAAAATGGAAAATGAACGGAGAGATTCCGCACTAATTCGCATTTGCAAATTGGTCGGGCGGTGCCGGGCTAGAATTCCTTCACGGACAATTCAACCACAGCCACAAACAAAAGAGCTCCCTCGGTGACGGGGAGAGGCACATTTAAACCCCAGGGTCGCACGGGTCAAATCGCCATGGCGACACGCGTATTAAAAGAGCGACCGCGGCGGCACCTGCTCCGACGACGGCAACGACATTCGAGATTGAATGGCGTCGGGCGTGGAAAAATGTTTTCCGCCCGGTTCGTTTCCCTGGACGGCGACGAGATTCGGCCGCGAGCGCCGCACGCCACGCCGCGGCCTGTGCCGCCAGCACACAAACACCTTCCACAAAGATTAAGCCCGCACGCCGACATTCCAGGCGGCATGAGGCGTCACGAACGATGATGGATTGGGGGTTTTTTTTGGAGGTTTTTGTTTTTACCTGCACGGAGACGCAGCCCTGCAGCTTGAGCTGCAGCTGGATCATGTCCACTTCCTGGCTGGAGCAGAGCTTGGTCAGCTCGGCCGTGCGCGCCCGCATCTCGTCTATGGCCACCTCCACCGGCCGCAGCTCCACCTGCCGCTCGCCCACCACCTCGATGCGCTTCTTCACGTAGGGGAAGGTGTTGGCAGCTGTTGGGGGTTCAATCGGAGCGTTCAAATATTATTTTCACGCACTTTTTTTATCTTGTGTCAAAAAGCGCAGCAGCATATCATCAATAATCACCACCAGTCACCCCCCGCACTTGAGCAAAGTTCTCTTCACATCGGAGATTTTCCCTCCCCTCCGTTCATTACCACACGCTTGTCCTTCATTCTGAAGCGACAGCCGGCGAGAAAAGGCAACGCACGCACGCCGCCTGAGCATTTTTCTATTTAACTCCATTTGTCGGCGTACGTTAGCGTGACATATTTTTCCCGGCCCTCAAACAGGCCGAGTTTTCAGTCCAAAATATGACCTGGGTGCAGCGGCTTGGCGTTGGTGTGACTGGACGTGGTCATTTCAAAGCGTTCCTCTCTTTAGTGACAGACCGAGAATGGTATGAAATGCGATGGTATCTTCGATGGCGGACATGAACTTGCCTGACAAAACTTGGGAATTATCTCGGGAATTATGCACCGCATGCATTATTTTCGGCAGAAAACGTTGGGGTTTTTTTTGTCAAAAATAATGGATTATTTTTGACACAAAGTTGAAAAACATCTTCCCTCCCCCGGTCATGTATTTGTTTTCTATTTGTATTTTTCATGCACGACTCTCAACACGCCCACTCGTCACCCACCATTTAGTGGATCTATTCCAGTCTTATCTGAAACATTTAAGGCTTTCACTCTCAACATCTTGCACAATGCACGGTGCTGAGCAGGTTGACAGGTTGTCAGCCCTCTGCCTTAGCAGCGTGTCTAACCGTTCAAGCAATTCTTTGCAGGGAGTGCCGGGTTTGATTTATGATCTGCTTCCCAACGTCCCCCTTCCAGTCGTCTCTCCGGCTGGAACAAACCTCTTTCCAGGGCAGTTTGTGGACTATTTCGAGACATAATGGACCCAAACACAAGCAACTTATAACTATCAAATGAATAAATCAGAAATTGAAAGCCGGGCCGATCCCTCTGGGTGGTAATAAAGCGTAATACAAGATAATAAAAAATTCACAATTGCCTTGGGAAAGCGCAAGTTACTGTTGTTTGCATGTGCCAAATGTGGCAGAGGCGCTGGATTTCAACTGGCTCAGCATGTCAAGGGCGAGTACGTGCGTGTCTGGGCCACACGTACTTGTGAGCACCGTCTTCCTCTTGCACTGCTCCTCCACGCCACCGTGCGTTTTGCCGCTCAGCGTGTACGGCGTCTCGAACACGAAGCGCCCGATGTTGTGGCACTTCTCAAAGTCCGTCTTCTTGTCGGGCGCCTCCTTCTCCTCAAAGTGCGGCTTGACGAAGGTCACCTGGATGTAGGCGAACTTGGGGTCCAGGTCTTTGGGGTTGACCTGCGTGGGAGGAGGTTGACGTGAGCGCGGGGGGGGATATCGCAATGATCCCGCGGCTACCCCGCGGCGGGCCTGGTTTACCGCTGAGACTGTGAACCAAAGAAAGCGCTTTGTTCGGACGCGCTGAGTCAGAAGATCAGGGGGTTGCAGATCTAATAATGGTAGTAAAACAATGGCCCGGGCAAAGGTCTGTGGACTGCCACTACTCTGACCATAAACAATTTCCACGGCCAGCGCGGCCAGAGTTGTCGGCTAGACTTCAACCCGGCAAGTCAAACGGCCATTAACGCCGCCTTAAATCGACGCTCTTTTCTCAGTGATCACAATAGGAAGTGACTGTGGTGTGGTGGATGGGATGTTGGGCGCTCGTTGGTTGGTCTGACGGGCAACCGGTTAAAACCCCCGTCCACACACTCACACCCAGGAGAGGAGCCCTGTCATGACATGTTCCATCTGCTCCTGGGCCAATCCCACCTAGCCTCCTCCCTGCAATAAACCCATGCGTACAGCACATCGTCGTTCGTGCCGGAGGGCCCTGGAAACCCCACTGGGGTGGCGTGCGACGGACGGAACTGCCGCAGTGACATTTCCAGCGCTTCGGCGTGCCCCCCCCCCCCTTCGATTGCCCCCCCCCGCGACGCTCTCCCCGTCCGGCTGGCGGCACCTTGGCGGAGTCCGGGATGATCTTAACGTTTTCCGCCCCGAACTTGTCCCCGTGGAGACTCAGCAGGCGCTGGGAGATCTCCGACAGGCCGGTGAGTTTGGGCTCCTTGTAAACGTACTCTTTGCCGTCCTCCTCCTCGAAAAAGCCCTGTGCAGGACAACAACAACAAAATATGTTATGCAACTTACGGAGGCGGTTTCGGGTATCAGGCTGCCTGAGTGAAATGCTCACAAGACAAGATTTTTGTTGTGGCCTGTCCCAGTTACATGGGGAGATGATGATACTCAAGGGGAGGATACTGAGTGTAATACGTATAGAAACTGGAGAAAGGACAGTTAACTCTTGGATAAGGATCTGCATGAGTTTGCGGAATACTCTTATCTCTCTAATCAGTCGAATAAGAAAACCACTGCACATCATCAACTCGTCATAAACGTCACTGGGGTCGTTGGATTTCGGGATCGTCGATTTGACTTCACCTGCCCGAAGAAAGCCACCCTGAAGTAAGTCCCGAGCAGCCGGCGGCCCGACTGCATCACCTCCATGATCTTGTTGTAGGCTCTGTGCAGGGTGTCGTACAGGCGACTAAGTTTCTGAACGGGTTGAAAACGCACAGTGGGCGAATTGGGTTAGGGTGAGTGTGGGGTGTGTGGAGCTGAAGCACAACACACACACACACACACACACACACACACACACACACACACACACACACACACACACACACACACACACACACACACACACATACACACACACACAAGGACACACACACATCTGCAGGTCAAGCTGCTTGACATGGGCTAGAGAGGATCAACAGGAAATGCTCGTCACACTTGAAAGCACACGCTCTCAGCTGCCTCACAGAGTCAAAAGCCAGAGGTAGCTGTGAACGGGTCTGACCAAGAATAGAAACCAAAAAAAAAAATCTACTGAATAAACTTCCCACGGCGGTATTTACGTTCAAGAATTTGTTCTGTAAACCGAGCGCCCGAAATAGATTGAGAACACTTGGATGTGTTCATGATGGAAGTCCTTTTTATTATACTTTATTAAATTTTTGTTGGTCTTTTCAAAACGATCCGTGGAAGAGGAGAGGCGAGCGGATACCTCAAACTCGTGGCGTTTCTCGTAGACGGGAATCAGGAGCTTGGCGATGTGCGCGATGAGCTCGTAGCGCTCGGCTTTCCAGAGGGCCTCCACGCACACCTCCAGGTGCTCCACCAGGACCTCCTAGTGGAAGACCGAGAGGAAGACATTTGTCCTGTCGACATTGCTGGGTTATCTGGCTCGCGTGCGGCATGATTTTATGATCTTTGCTCGTTTTGCATCGTCTCGAGTTTGGGCGTCTGCGCTCCGCTGCTCAAACGCAAACGTAGGCAGAGTTAATGAGCTGGACATATAGGAGTGATGAGCCTGAATCCCTCCACTGGACTGAAGAGTAGCGCCGAAACAGGTGGATGCAGGGGAGGTGGAGGGAGTGCGGCAAGCCACCGGGCAGTTATTTCAAGTGTTACTTACTTTTTACTTTATTTTTTCTTCAAATCAATACTTTTGTTCCCGCAGATCTGCCGCCAAAAGCGGTACTAAATGGTACTTGACAATATTTTATTGTTAACCGGCAGCAGCGACTGCACCCAGGCCTCTAATAAGAGAGTCCAGTCATCCCACCTCGGTGTAGTAGACATCCTGCATGCCCGTGTCCTCCTTCATGGCCGCCTCCTCGTCTATGTTGAAGGTGATCTTCTTAAACGCTGCCAGGCCGCTGGGGAACAGCTCTGATGGATGACCACCCGAAGGAAAGTGACGAAAAAAACGCAAAGAGGTCAAAGACACGAGCCCTGGGTTCACTTTGCACTCTTCATGTCAGGCAGCATTAGGTCACGTAGACAGGAACCTCAGCAATCATCTTTGGATCGGGTTTGCAAAACCAAAATCCTAACAATCTAATCATAATTAGCTGTACAAGACGTTTGACACACAAAACTAGTACCCCAGTACATTCAACTATGTTGGACTCTCCCTTCCACTCACATATTTCTTGCAGTCAAATTCAAATATTTTTCTCTGACTTTTTTAATCATTTGAACATTTGATCAAACCTCTGTGGCTTCGGTTGGAGTTTAATTCATAGAAATATGCTGTAAGCCAATAAAGATAAGAACCAACAATACTGAGAATTTTCCTTACACATTGCAAAAATCATCAGTGTCATTAGATATCCAACACAGAAATACAGAGATACTGTACATAGAGGAACACAGAAATGGGAAAATATGGAAACACACACGCACAAAGAAAAGACAACAAACAAAAAAAAGAAACGCAGGGAAATGAATAAACACAGAAATTAAAAACAATTAAGGGAATAAATAAATTAAAATTAGGTTAAAAAAAAGAGCACTTTTTTTGGTCAAATTTCATTCATTTATTTATTGCCGTGCGCAATACTTTTTTTAACACCATTCAGTCTCAAATCAAGTCAAGGGTTTTATGGCATATTGTATCCGTGCCTGTGTTCCCTTTCCTCCACTGGGGTTCGAGGGGAATTTCTCATTGGCACAGTAACAGGTGAGCGTCTTGTTATTACAGTAATGTATTAAAGCCCAATACAGAAAACGTATTTTGCATTTTTTGGTTTGGGGAATTCTTACATCCCACGGATCAATGTGGATATCTGTCATACATCAACATTATGCAAATGTGGCATTGGGCAGGGTTCGATGAGGACTGCATGCAAATTCACTGCTGATAAGCCTCGGCTACAGAGCAACTGTTGCTGTCAGTGTGTATGTGCGTGCGTGTGTGTTTCTACACACGTGTTAGGGTTAGCTGTTTATGTTTTTTGGGAGTAGTTTTCCATTACATCCCTCACTCGCCCTCTTCATGCATATTCCCACAGAACCTGGAACAGGTGTGTTATAGAGCTTATAAACAGTAATCTAACGTCAACACAAACCCAGGCATGATACTGTTTTGCAGTTTTTTCGCATAGGGGTGCGTGTGTGTGTGTGTGTGTGTGGTGGGGGGGGGGGGGGTTGTATTTGTGCGTGTGTGCGTGCATATCTTCTTCTCAAGTGTGTTTGTGTCCAAGGATGGGTGGGTGAGTAACTTACTTTTCCGGTACAGATACTCCGTCACCAACGCGGCCACATGGATGTAGCACATGGCTGCCTGTCAGGGGCACGGGAGAACAAAACAGTGAAAACAAACGCCGGAAAGGAAGAATAACGAGGCCGACACGGGATCACTCTGAGGTCCTCTGCACCGCTCACAGGGCCGGGCCGCAGAGAGCCCCGATGAGGAAGTGCGCGGAGAGTCCAGCTCTGGCGGTTAGAAATTCACAATTTTTTTTATCTAAACCTGTGCTGCCAGCAGGCTGGGCACACAACACAGAGTACTTGTATGCCACTGCATCTAGGACAGAGTTCGTCTGCAAGTGGAGTTCTCAACCTGCAATGGAACTCTTTACTAATTCTTAAATCATCAAGAACTGCTGCAGAAAATGGCCAAATAAATAAATAAAATTCACAAATTTTAATGTTGTAGAGCCCCCCCTCCTCGGATAACCTTGTATGCTGCGCAATATCACACAGTGTGTGTTGCACGCCAGGGAGATATTTTAAGGGACACACACACACACACACACATAATATTTTGTGACATACGATCCAGAAGTTACTCCGTGCTTCCGTCTCCACCCAGCAGTTTCCCAATTGCGTTATTCAGTTTTGCAACACCGCAAAGCGCAACGCTCACATTTTGCAAGAACAACACTCGGCGTGTGTGGCTACTTCAGTAGAGAGTTTGAGGGATCTTTTGGGTAGTGACCCAAAAGGTGTGTACACCACCTGAGAGAGAGTGAGAGAGAGAGAGAGAGAGAGAGACTCTCTTGCGTGAGTCACGGCAAGAGCCTGCAGCTTTATTGGCTTGATCGCACACAAAAAAAATAAAAACAAAAAGCCCCATGATGCGCGCGTGCGTGCGTGCGTGCGTGCGTGCGTGCGGAATGTTCAACCAAGCTCATCTCATGTTACCTTATCTGTGTACTGAGCAATGCAAATACGCTCTGCCCTGGCTTTGTACCCACACCCCAACCGTCCGCTCCTGGTCTCCTCACTGCCAATCCGTCTCGGTGAGACTAACCAGACCTGTCTGACCGACCCCCAAACCCGTCTCAGCGAGGGAGTCGAGGGAGCGGAGGGAGAGCCCGGCCGGGCCCCCACGCTCGTCAGCGTTTCCTGTCCACTCCAGGGAGAAATGCACCGATGCGTGGGCGCTTTCACCCTAGTAATAACATTCCAGACCATATAACAGACCGTGAGACACCTTTTCTCACCCTTCAGAGGGACGAAAGGTGTCAAGAAATCACCAGGAAAAAAAACAAGCGGTGGAGGAAGTACTCTGAGCTTTTGCGAACGCACACGCGCACAATGACCCGGGTCAAAGTGAAGGTGCCAGGGAGAAAACAGGAGCTCTTTGAGGCGGAGGAGGAAACGATTGTTCATTGTTGCGCGACTGCTCACCCTCGACTCGCACCAGAAGACACGTCGCACACATTCGCTTGTGTGCGCACCAGCTCAGCGAGTCTTGCCTCGAGCTTCTCCATTTTGAAGTGAAATGAGGAGAAACCCCCTGCCTTCGCAGCGGGTCTCAAAATCTCTGAGGGGTGCGAAACTCGCAGTCGCGTAGGTCCCCACGTGCATATTTTCAAAACTAAAAGTATACTCCACTTTGAAACGTAGTGGAGTAAAAGTCGAAAGTCTTTGAAACTGAATACACTTAAGGGAGTAAAGATACTTGAAACTGTACTGAGGTACAGTACTTGAGTACTTTTCACCACTATGAAAAAGTAGTACTTGATTTTTAACAAACATTCCATTCCTTGAAGCTGCTTTCATTTACCACTCACGAGTGTCCCGGACCATCCGGGGACGGAGGAAGCTGCCGCTGGGGTGACGAGTCTGGATTCATTAACAGGTCTGAGCAAGCCAACACTTTGACTTGTTTATGTAGACCCCAACGCCCCTTTTAAACCTGGCATTAAAATCTATATACGTGATCCGGATAACGGACAATCCCGAGACGCCCCACGCTTAACAAGCGTTCTGCGCATCTTGATGGGATCCCTGCCTGCAAACCAGGGAGCAAGACACGTCCACAAAAGGGGAAGGGGCTTCGGAGGTTTTCTGCATTTCATTTGTTTCCTTGAGGAGAGCGGGAAGAGGCGGAGCTCGGCAACGTTTTCCATTTGCGGCCAGATGTGTTGCAACCCGTGGCCAAAGCTGCACGGACTGCATTTCCACACACGTGCGAGCCAGACCGCATCCGGCATATCCCATAGTATTCCCCATTGCATTTACACCTGGCATTAATACGAGGATTTCCTCATCCGGACAATATATCCGGATACGGGAGGGACGCCTCGCGGCCACTTACCTCGGACAGGTCTCCGTTCTTGAGGTGCGCCCGGGCCATGCTGTCCAGCCAGGTGCGCCGCAGCTCCGGGGTGCTGGCGTAGGAGCGCGCCAGGCTGTACTGCAGGTCCAGCAGCATCTCGGGGTCCCGCTCGTGCTCCCTCATCTGGGCGGTGGCCATCAGCACCGTGCGGATCCGCTTGGTCAGGCCCTTCACCTCGGAGGGGAACGCCGTGGCCTAATTTCCACAAACGCCACGCGAGGAGCGCACATTTAGGGAGGGGGGGCGAGAAGAGAAACGTGAAGCGGGGCGCCGGGGTGGGCGGCGAACGGAACGGAACCACATGAAGGGTTCTCCAAGGCTGATTGCAAATCGATTTCTAGTTTTAATGAGGGTCCGAGCCCGCGGAATATGGTAGAGGGTAATTTTTCGGGTGCCCCCCCCTCGACACTTGCACTTCAAGGACCAAGTCATCACTGCTTTCAGGTTTCATTTATATTTATCTTTTATAAATCTATTATCTATTTTTTCTTCTGGTAATCTTTAGGTTTATCTTTCCTGTTCACTTTCTGCCTGATTTTTCCTGTTTATTTTATGAATTGTTTTTCTGTTATTTTTTGGGATATATTTGTTGTGTATATATCATTAGGTTAATATAGTATAGTATATATTATACAGTATATTATCATTTTTTCATCGACAGGTTTTATTATATATAAAAAAAGATTCTAGTGACTTCAAAAATAAGAGGGAGAGAGAAAGAGATGTAGAGATCGAGCATGCGCAAGGGAGACCTTCACCTTCATGGCTTTGTCGCTGTTGGCAAAGTTGTTGATGATGGAGAGGGACTCCTGGAAGCGCGAGCTGGCAGTCAGTGCCACGTTGGAGATCAGCTGGCTGACGGCGATGATGATCTGGGCGGGACAGAGCAGGGAGGGGAGGAGAAGAACGAGAGAAAGAAAGAGAGAGAGAACGGGGGACAAAGATAAAGACGGGTGGTGGTTGCCAAACCACTGCTTTTGTTAAAGAAGTCAACAAGAACCCGAAGCTGAGCTTATTCGAGCTTCCTTCCAGTACTGTAGTCCAGTTGGACAAAATTTGCACAAAGTTCTCTGGAGTGGGCGAATGTCAATACAAAAGAAAGCCAAATTGCAGAAAGAGGTGTCGAAAAATACCACCTAAGAGACAGCGACATTCTAGATATGCCAGCTCGTGTTGATTGCCATGGAGAATACTACATGCAGTATGCCAACTAGCAGCTTTAAACTGGGTAACTGCAGTCGTTTTGACCTTATACATTTGTGTGTAAAAATGCTTAGAATCAATTTTAAGCTAAATCATAAAAAGAAAGAGCATGGTTTCAGGAGTTTCAGCAGTAAAAGCAGGGACTAATAGCAAGGTGCTGTAGTTTCTAAAATATTGTGCGTAAATAGACCACCAAGTTCCAAAGGTCCTATGCAACATATGTTCCCTCAACATATAACGAAGAAGAATGTCCATACCACTGGGATTTTAACAAACATGTATAATCTTTATTTGCGAAAAAAAAAAAGATTAATATAATATTAACCTCAAATATATTTGTATTATTTTTCACTGTTATGTACTACAAGTGTGTTTCAATAAGAGGGTATATTTGGAACTGCATCAACACTATTTCAGATATTATTTACTGAACACATACTATCAGATTTCATGTGTTTTTTTTTCTCTTATACATACTATAGTTATAGACAATATTCCTCTTTTTATGTTGAGGAACATGGGGCTGTTTTCAGTTTCAAAAAATGACATTGAGGGAACGTGGGGCCCCGGGACCCCCACTCGATCCACAAAGAGTCGGGTCTCAAAACTGCATTCATTGATCAAAAATGAGGCGAAGCGCTAGGATGGGTGGGTCAGTTCTGCATCAGGCTAATTTATTAGGCTTCAGCAACTTTTGTGTATTATTATAAGCAAACGCATGTTCTTAAAATAAAAAACATATTTAAAAATATACATATCTATATTATAAATTATTATATTATATTATTTTATATTATGAATATAAAAAAAACATATCAACAATAACATCATGGCATCAACGATCATAGAGCGGTCAGGGTTGGGTCAGGTCTGATAGGGCATCTGAGGTTCCCTGGGGAAACAGATAAGGAGAGTTGTAAACAAACTATTGCTTTCGAGGCATTATTGCTACAATCCATAGTCATCACATAATATCTCTCTCCATCAAACCCCTAGTCTTGGGTTTTGTGTTGTTATCCAAACATGTCCACGACGACTACAGGTACAACATGCCACACGGGACAGCAATAGGAGACAACTTTAAGTACAAGTGTGATGACAATGCATTTACTAGGCTGCCAATATTGACTGCATCAAAGATGTAGCAGAGGTATTAAGCATTACCATGAAAAGGAGAATATGAATTTGAATAGGAATGAATATGAAATCAAACACCTTACCTGACAGCCGTATCCGCAGCTTCTGAGTTTCAGTCGTCGGTTCCTCTGATCCGTTTGTTTACTTCCCGTTTGCACGAATATTAAGTCAGGGGAAACTAGAACAGGTTTTTGATTGGTTTGGGGTGGCGTACCCCCTGGCGTTTGCCCGATCGGTGCGATCCCACATCGAAAAAAGCAAGTGAACTGTGTGTTGTTAGTGTAGATGCATTTATTAGGGACTGTGCGTCTCTGACGTCCTCTCTTTACTTTTCCCCAGTTTTGCCGCATTCTCTTAATTTTTGTAAATATTTCTTCCATATGTGTGTTTTCTTTTTATTGGAGTCACTTTTACCCTGTTCAAGTACAAGCTCAAGTTTAAGAGGTAATTTGTCATATACATATACATACGTTCATACATACATGCAGTGAAATGTCATGAAACCCGGTGATTACGCACAATAAGCTCTATAAGCTCTAAAAATACTAAAAATACTAAAATGGGCGTAATCGACACAAGGTGCTCTGGTCAGGTTTATTTAACAATATTAAATTGTTGGCCAATTGGCAACAGTGCAGATAAGGAACATATTAAATAAGTAACATATTATGTTACTTATTTATCTAAACGGTTGGCTGCTAGGTATAAGCGTTTCAATGTTAACATGACACTTGCGGAATGAACCGGGGTTCATTCTGGTGTTACAAGATGACAATCATATTCGAGTCATTTTCTAAGCACTGTTTTTTCAACTTTCAAGGACTTGACGCAAAACAAATATAATCCATTTTCAATGTGACCTTTATGAATTAAAATATAATATAATCTTTGTGTCATTGTCTATTATTTATACTGATAATATATATATATATATATACATATATATATATATATATTATATATATAAAATAAAATTTATCTTATCGTCACCTACGATTATAAGTGTTCATTTCTATGTTCTAAAAGCCAACATGGAGAATTTGCATTACATTACGATTTGAATAACAAAACCGGGGTGGGGATATCACCGGTATCACAGGTATTCCTGCACCTACAGTACACTTCTAAGGACGGAGTTCAAGCACTTCCGAGAACCTCGAAGACCCGGTAAGAACCCTGCATAATCATACACGCAGTGGCAATAAGAACTTTGAACCTTGAAGGCACACACACACACAGACAGGTGCAGCGCTACCTGCAGGTGCGTGCGCAGGAAGGTCTTCCTCTTGGTGTACTCGTAGTTGTTCCTCATCAGCAGGTAGAGCAGCGCGGCAGCCTCGGCGCGCAGGGAGCCCAGCTTGGACACGCAGCACGTGAGGGCCTCGCAGCACAGGGCCTCGCACAGTGTCACGCGGCCCTTGAACAGCACTGACGGGAACTGGGAGTGGGGTGGCCCGTGAAGGAAACAGGAAAACACACAGGAAGCCGGGCACGAAAAACATTTGTGAGTGGGCCACGTTGTGTGGAATGATATTTATTAATAATAATAATAATAATAATAATAATCATAAAAGACAAGATTTACATTACACCTAGCCATGGATCGAGTGTATCCATTGCCAAATTTCTCTTGTTAATTTTTTAGGTTTATTTTTTGTCTAGCTATTTGTTTGTTTAGGTTGGTTTTATTGTTACTGTGTTTATTTTTTAGGTTTATTGGATTGTTTTCTGTTCATTTTTAGGTTGATATTTATTGTTTATCATTAGGTCTATTGTGTATTGCCATTTCTTTATTGTTCATTGTTTATTTTTAGGTGTATTGTTCTGGTTTATGGTTAAATTTATTTTTATTGTTTACTGTTCATTTAGGTTTATTGTATATCATTTTATTTTAGTATATTGCCAATAATTTTCTATCTTTTAGGTTTATATTTATTATTTATCATTAGGGTTTATTGTACGTTTGTACATTTTCATATTTGTATTCTCATTACTGTATTATTATTGCCCATTTTTGGATGGGATCTACTATTACACTACAATTTACATGATCTATCTATGGATCATCATCACAAAGCAACATCAAATATCTTATCTGATACTTATTATGATACTAATCCAATAAAGACACGGATTTACATTCAGCTTGTTGACAAAGGAGGTGTGAAACGTTTTTTCTTCAACGCCTTGAATAAACAAAAGACGTGCCGTTTAAGTGGCCGGGCAGAGAATCGGTCCCGCTGAAATGCAGAAAGCATATTTTTGTTGGTTTCTTTACAAGAATTAACTGAAAGACACGCTTTCCGAGAAAACAATTCAATTTGACCGGTATTTTTAAATAATTTTTTAATACCTGTAGATAAGGTTCCCATCACACTCAGTGGAGGAAACGGAATACGTACTGTTCTTCTGGTATTTTATGAAGAAAATGAAAATATCCATGACTGAAACGCACCTGTTTAAAATTGCTTTAAATGTCTGAAACCCTTTTCGCTTGATATTTGTTTGCTAATTTTTCCTGTTATCTTGTTTTTATGCATTGCTATATTTTACTATGAGGTTTATTGTTGTTTATGTGATGTTAGGTACCTTGAAAAGCGCTATACAAATAAATGTATTATTATTATTATTATTATTATTATTATTATTATTATTATTACTTCTAAGCAGCTGCTTTTACTGTCAGAATAAATATAGTATCCAAGCTCAGGACCTTATCATTTGGAGGAATGCTCAATACACGACCGTTCAGACCAGCTCTCTGACCAGTCTGTATTGTACACTGTGTACAATACCACCGTGTCTCAGCGTCAGGCATCTCATCGCGCAGCACCCTTTATACACTATATACACACTACATATACTATATACACTATATACACTATATATACTATATACACTGTATATACTATATATACTATATACACTGAATATACTATATATACTACATACACTATATACACGATATACACTATATATACATATACTATATACACAATATATATGTCATCTCATCACTGTTCTCAGTCTCAATGTTGTTCCCACAGTCTGTCAGTATTCACTACACTAGCGTTCGCAATGGCCACGCCCCCTTAGCGCGACATGACACGGGTCCTCGCTTATCGACCATTTCACTTAACGACCTGGTCCTCGGAACGAAACTCGGCCGTTAAGTGAGGAGTGGCTGTAATCAGCATTTTCGCAACTTTCAACCATTTCGACCTCCAGTATTTTATACAAGTGTAGCGTTGAGAAAAGCGTTTTAAAACTATTGAAAAAACGGTGTCTTGGTTTAGTGTGTGTGTGTGTGTGTGTGTGTGCATAATCCCCATACCTTGTTGATGAAGGCCCTGAGGGCTGCGAACACGTGTCTGAGGGCCGTTTCTGATTGGCTAATTTTGAGGAAGGTCAGGTAGACGTCATACACTTTCTTCATTAGGGGGTTGTGACCGTCGTTGTCAAGCAACTGGTTCTGAGACACACACACACACACACACACACACACACACACACACACACACACACACACACACACACACACACACACACACACACACACACACACACACACACACACACACACACACACGGAGAACAGTTTGATGCGTGTATGAACTTGGCGCCAGTGGGCGATGGTTAACGACCACTGACCACCACGTGTGCAGGATTCATTACATTACAAAACGACTTTCGAGTAAAATCTTTTACATTGTTACAGCAGCAAAAAGGGGGACAGCAGGAAATAGAGAGCATATAAGGGTAAGCACTATAAACAATATAAAATAGATAGAAAAAAACACCATAAATAAGAACCAGAGTACTAAGCGGATTGCACATATCTTGACACATTGCACATCAGGGATTGTACTTTTCTTTTCTTTTGATAAAAAATTGCACTTGGATATTCCACAGTTGTGAGCGTGTGTGTGTGAGTGTGTGTGATCTCTATTCATTAAAATATAATCTAAAGTCGAATTTCCTACTCAGAGTTTCCCCCAGTGTATTGCAAGTTGACCCACCACCGGGCCGAAGCATCAGTGTTCCTTTTTTTTATTTTTTTTTATGTCTTTTTAAGATTGTTTCATAAAGTAGTTACAGTGGGGCTTCGGAAGCAACATAGATATAATAGCGAGGGACGCCAAGGTGAGGAATTTTTCCCACCGAGTTATAAACTCAAATGACAAACTCATGACATTTTCCAAGCTCAGATATTCGTTGATGACGCACAATATCTGTAGACTCTTCTGCGCATGTCTGCTGGGCCACTCCGGGTGCCGGACCCGGTAGAAGCCGCTTTCTCCGGAATATCGCACTTAATGGCTGACATAAAAACCGTGGATTGATATAAAAAGTAGTTTTTTCAATTTATTGATTGCATGGAGGCTGTTGGGTGGTAGAAGCAGCCTTGGAGACAAAAGACTCGCATCATGACCAGCTGCGCAGCTGAGGTGATCGGATCAGAGCGCTCTTTTCTCCAAACAAAGCAAATACATTATAAACAAAGCAAAAAAACATCATAATATATATATACATATATATATTTTTTTTACTTTCAGCCCATTTTCCAGTACAACTACAAATCTAGGATCACAACCTCTCACATGTTTATGACAACCCCATATCTGTGACTACAACCTCACAAATTGGCCGTGACAACTTCACAAAATGTCAAATCTGCGGTCCTTGACTTTTGGAACATTTCTTGTGAGAAGGCCCTTGCGAGACACTTTCGGAGAGCAGGGTTGCAGTAAATACGTGACTAATCACAAAAACAGGGTTTATTTTCCCGCCCTGGCCACAGCCGTGGCGATTTTGTTGAGCCATGATGATGTCAGCGTAACCACCCACCACATCCTATTCTACAAGCTCTCGGGCTTTGCAACACATTTACCTCCATACTTGAGGTGCTTGAATTTCATTCTCAGAAATGAAAGTATATGTACTAAAGGACCCGCTAACAACCCTGTGTGTGTATGTGTGTGTGTGTGTGTGTGTGTGTGTGTGTGTGTGTGTGTGTGTGTGTGTGTGTGTGTGTGTGTGTGTTCCAACCTTGAAACACTGAGTGAAGAGAGATAGGACGTCGAGCACACAAAGACAAGTCTCTGTTGAGATGTTGCCCTCCAACAGAGCTTGGTGGTGGATCTCTGCCTCCGACGGCCCCACCCCTGAAACACACATACACACACACATATGCACACACACACACACACACACACATAGACACACACACACACTTAAATCAGCCACAGACATTTTCGGTAAAAAAATGTAATTAAAATTTAATCAGAAACATTTTCTGCATTCATGAAAGCGATCAAAGGTCAAAGTCAAAGGTGGTTTTAACTGCGGTTAAAAGCACTATTTTTTCATTTTCAAGGACTCCATGCACAGCAAATATAACATTTTTTCCATGTGATCTTTATTGATCAAAATGTTATATAATAATTATATAATAATTGTCTATTATATATGCATGTATATACTGTAGTGTGTGTGTCACAGGTTTTCAATGATCCCATTTTTTTCAAGGCCTTTTCCAGCACTTTAGCACAAAAGGGGCTATTCTCAAGGTATTCCGGTACCTCAATACAATGCGACCTGGAAAGATTACTATTTACGGAACCAACATTCATTCATCAATAGATTTACAGTGGTACCTCGACTTACGACTGTAATTCGTTCTATAAGAACGGTCGTATGTTAAAACAGTCGTACGTCGAAGCAATTTTACCGATATAACTTATGAAATCATGAAGGGTGAAAATAAACAAAATACACAGCACAAATACAGTCAATATGAAAAAAATATCAATAAGCCACGAACTACGCGCTCACACGATGTAGGTCGCCCGCTGACTGACTGCTGACTGGCCGCCCACGCGCCAACTGCAAATTTCCACGGTCGTATCTTGGAGCAGTCGGTCACAAGTCGATACAAATTTTCGCGACTTTGGCTACTCGTATGTTGGATTAGTCGTAGGTAGATGCAGTCGTAAGTCGAGGTTCCACTGTACTACTTTTTCAGGCACAATAAAAAAAAATAATAATTCTGCTACTTCGGTCAGCTAGAATGGGGAGCGACATGTGGAAACAGGCGCCGTGCAGAGGAGAAAACGCCTGGGAGACATGATCAGAGCATCAAGTCACAGAAATGGCATGCCGTTCTCACAAATTCCTGTGAAAATTCTCAAGAAGACAAAAAATGTTGATGTTCTCTACCTATATTGAGGGTTAGCGAGGTGTCCATGGTACCGAACTGCTGAATCTTGGTCCGCGAGAGGCCGGCTCGGTTGCAGCGAAGGGCCGGCATGGTCTGGGACTTCCTGTCTGCCGAGAACAGCTTGGACGGCCACGCCTCTTGACTCCTTGGCGGAGAGGCACGCACGCGCGCCGGAGTGGAGAGAGCACACAAAAAGACACAAAAAGATTATGATTCATGGGTCAATTCTTGGTCAATTATCATTTATACAAAAAAAAAATATATATATATATATATATTTATACATATAAGTGCTCATAAAATAAATCTCTGCAAAATACGCTCAATTTAGGCCGCTTTCAATTTCTTTAAAAAGTTCATTGCCGCTGAAAAATCTCAAAATGCCAGGCGGTGTGACCATGTTTTAGTCGCTGAAAAGGCCTACGAGGCCTCATTTACTGTACGCTTTGACGTTTTGAACAAATCAACAAATTAAGTCTTTCAACTTAAGAGACATTATGTGAATAAACAAAATACACTTTTTTTTTTTACAAAATAAAAAACTAAAAATGCATGTATCTCAACATGTTTTACTCCCCTTTATAAACCTTATTTGTCATTCACCCAGTAAATTGAAGTCCTATCAACTCAATACATGCCTGGTATCCCTGCAGACGTTCATTTAGCTTCGACGACAATTCAAACATTCTACAACTCAATTCCATTTACGATTCCCAAACAGAGGTCAACAGTGTTATCCGTTATCCGCAACAGTGTTATCCGTTTGATTCAACATCTTTCAAGTTCTCGCAATGAAAATAATGACGAAATGAAGAGGCAATATTTTCAGATTGAAGCGTTTAGTTTTTTTGGGGGGGGCGGTCTTACCTTCCAATGTTTCTCTTCCCGATGTAGCGAAACTGCACCAGACAGGTCCTAGGACAGCAGACGCACACATTTAGTCGCACTACGAGGCTGATTGGTGATAAGAGAACGCGGGTTGTCGAGATCTGTTTACTGGTTTGCAAGGCCACACTGGACATAGTGGACTCTGTCGGCAATGGATTATAATTACTGTATGTCTCCCTTCATTCAGGAGCTGCCACCAGGCCCTTAGCATTCATGTGGTAACTAACCATGTAACCGATGTCAGCCAGAGTCTGTATAGATACCACACCAAAGTGTTGTCAAACCAAGACAAGAGCCGGCTGACGAAGCTTCAAAATGAACAAAGTGGGCAGCTACGTGCTTTGGTGCATCGCCCTACTCACTCCAGCAGGCTGAGGAAGTTCATGATGTCCTGAGGGCTGACTTTGTTCCAGTAGGCCAGCAGGGTATCTGCCAAAAGCGCGCGCGTACACACACACACACACACACACACACACACACACACACACACCAACACACACACACACACACACACACACACACACTCCTATTTACGATGTGTTTTGCCATCCGCTCGGTGCAACTCAAATTGCGGGTTGTGCAGGTTTGCAAGGGGTGTGTGTGTGTGTGTGTGTGTGCGCGCGCGTGGTACCTTCCGACAGGGTCCGGACAATGTGCAGGAAGCACAGAAGCATGCCCTTGACCTCGTACTGACCCAGTCGGCCGACCGGGGGCAGCGGGCTGCTGCTCATGGTGGAGCCGCGTCTCTGGAGCTGGGGGGCGGCGCACACACACCCACACACGCGCACACACACACACGCGCACACACACACACACACACACGCGCACACACACACGCACACACACAGAGACATACACACACACGAGCGGTCCACAAAAACGGCAATTGTGTCTAAAATGTTATATTGGATTGGAACAAACGACAAGAGCTTTAAGCGGCGGAGAATCCCGCGCTGAATGTGAAAAAGAATAGCCTGAATCTTGTGTGACTCGTCTGGCCATTTTCCTACCTAAGTTGCTCAACAAGGCTTGCAACAGAGGCTACCTTGACCTGGCGTTTGGCCGGTAGGAATTTTTCAGATTCAGATCTCTTGAAGGCTTTTTTTTTTTTTTTTTTTTCCTTTCCCTTCGCTCACCTCGTTTAAGTCAGGCGTTCCTGGGTCCAAGAACAAAGAGCCCCTGGAGTCTTCCCTCCTCACCATGTGGCCATTCTGAGCTAGCAGACCTGGGGTCCACCCAAAAAACACACACACACACACACATGAATGATGTTTAGATGTGGCCATTAGGGGTGTCCCAAGAAATGTCACCTCGATGCCAGTCGGTGACAAAATCAAGAGGGAATGACGTTACGGGACTGTGGTGAGCAGCCACACCTAACCTGAATCCAGGTGATTGGGTTCAGGGTGGCTGCATAGCCAGGATAGGGGCCCGTGTCATGACATGTTCTATCTGCTCCTGCGCTTATTCCAGCTAGCTCCTGCTCTACAATAAACTTATGGTTACAACCCCCGTGTCTGTGCCAGAGGGCCCTGAACATGCCACTTGGCTGGTATGTGGTGGCAAAACTGCCACAGGGCCTTTCCACAGTAGCGGTTGCACTGGGTTATGAGGTTGTTGTGTTACTGGCCGAGCAGCGACATCTTGGAAAACGACACAACCAAGGACTCCCCACCCCACCAACATGGAAAGAAAACCACGACAAACAAACAACTGACAAAATTTGAAGATGGTGAATGGGGCTACAGTTCACACTACTGTAGCAACAGCTCTGCCAAATGTAATACTGCTTCAAAAGGAGTCGAACACAGCAAAGCCCTTTATTTAGAGTTCAAGCTGGTTTGAAGGTCAGATTCATCACTTTTTGTCAAAGTGTTTATTTTATCCTGTAGCATACTGCACGTGAACATTGTTTTAGCTTGTGACAGATGACATTGCAGGGTATAGAGGTAGGAGTGTGTTGCTTTTAATGAATGTCAACATGAGTTTTCTTCAGTAATGGTCAGTGGTACGTTAAATACTTACTTAAGGCTACCACAGTGGTTAATAATTATTTGCTATACTACTTTATACCGTATAGGGGTATGGTGGAACCCGTGTCGATGACCAAATTTCATTTTGTCATCAATACTGGAGATATCAGGTTTTTTTTTTAGAGGCAATAAATACGTCGACCCTACTCGTGTCTTACCGTGGTCTTTATCAACAGCAGTGCTGATCCTCCTGCTGTCAGCGGAGCTTGTTGACATCAGATCATCTCTGGAGCCCTAGATGGGCACAGGATGCAAGAGGTTAGGTGGGACGGGGAGCGAAAGGCCTGCTTTTTGTTCGGTTCTGAAATCACATGTCTCAAAGGGCCTGACTGTCTACCTTCCCTTGTGCATGTTTGAAAACGGTGTAAGACAGATTTGCCTCTCGCTGCTTCTTCTCAAAACTTGGTGGGTGCACCTCACCAAACAAACACCTGACACTTTGTCGAAAATGACTACCAAAAAAATGGTAGATTAGAGAGGTAGGTAGATAGGAGTTGCGCCATTTTGGACATTGTCACTTTGTAAACAGATACTTCGTAAGTGGATGGGATGGGTCAGATACTTGTATGGTATCGACTCAGTTGCATTAATACTACGATGTACCCGCATTCAAGCGGTGGCATCCCACACAAAATCTCTTCGGCATCAGTAACAGTAATCTACTAATATAAGTAGGTTTGAGGTCCATCTAAATCCCTATACATCGCTGAGATTGGTGCTGAATTACTAATTGATAGCAACTAGGGGGAGGTGGGGCAGGGGGACTCACGTTAAGGCCCAGCCCGGGGCTAGAGGTGTGCGGCTGGGCAGACAGCTGCTTCAGGTTCTGGTAGAGCAGCTCCAGAAGCGGCAGGTAGAGGAGACAGATCCTGGCCTGCTGGTTCTGAAAATGTTACATTTGGGCTTGAGAACATCAGACGAAAAAGATAAAATAAAATAAAATAATAATAATAATAATTCTAGAACAAGTCAACAAACCCCCATACTGTACAGTACTTAATTTGTGAATAGCAGTTAATTTTATTAGTGAACAGGAGAGTGTGGGCGCAGTGAAATGAGGACCCTGGACCGCTCTCTGTGGTCAACAGTGTATGCAAACATTTGCCATCACCATCGGCCGTTTGCATAACCGTCCACAATAGGTTCTTCTATCTGGCGGGCAGAAAATCTCCGTAGGCGCTTACCGAAACGAGGCGACGGTGTATCAGACATGTATATTTTGACACCTAACCCCAACGTTGGGGAAACTGCTTTGGAAACGGTGGTTTGCCAAGCTGCAAGAGCCTTGGCTTTAGTAAACCACTCTCTCCGACGCACGCTCTCCAAGAGCCGCCCGTGCGCGTTAGGTGAGTTCTCGATCAATCAGATGTCTGGCCTGCCTGCCTGTAGACTTTGTGTGGCGCCAAGTGATTGATTGAAGTAAATAATGGCTATGTGTAAAATGGTTATGCCGCGTAGAGGCTTGTTTCTGTGAAAGGTTGTTTTGAAGACACTGAACAGCCTCCTGAAAAATGCGGCTAAGCTAGGAACGTTTCCACAAAGTGGTAACCATTAGGCGATTGTTGAAGCCAACGTGAAAGCGTTTTCAACTGTTGTTTGGCTAATGGACACTAGATGCCGGTTCCAGAAAACCTCTGACTGAATGGAAGTCAATGGAAGAAACCATCTCGCGAGAGCTAGATACCGACAGGTATCTCGTTCATGTCTGAACAAGGTGTGCGGAGGCGAAGTTCTGGCTGACAAATTTGAGCCTTTGAACAATCTCTTCGGGAACCAGCAGGCTGACGTCTGATGCAACTTTTTTTTTTTTTTTCTTTCTCCACTTCATGGTATCTAACTGTGGCGAGCGTTCAACGGTTCAACGGTTCAAAGATTCAGAAGATGTATTTGTCGCATGCGTATTGCACCGTACAGCATGTAGTGAAATGTTCTAGCGGAGCCGCCAGGCAGGTTTTTGGATGCGCGCGCCATCTTGCAATTGCTCAACACTGTCACTCTCGCATGACAAAGCGGCTAGGCTGCATTGCAATCTGATGCTGAAGTTCCCCAGGTAGCAAGGAGGGGTTGTGAAAGCACGACAAAATATATGACGTGCAAGCTTCATTCGATACCCTCAAATTCCATCTACGCTCCCTTTATAATAACTAACTGCCAACTACTACTTCTACTGCCATTTGCTCTCACGAGTCCCTAAGTTGAAAATACCTTAAAAAAGATACAGGCATTACAAATTGCAGCAATTGTGTTAAGTTGACTGACAATGAGCAAATCCTTTTATAAATTCGCAGCCACTCTACTTCAACGTAATGGACTCTACTGGGCCATCACAACCAAGATCACATTCAGACCCCAATCCCATAAGGACTTTGTCTTTTCTAGCTCTGACTGACCAGCCCCACCGTCCTCCCCCCAACCTCACCTTGTACACGGTGTAGCGGTCGTCGGCCGTGTGCTTTATGAGGAGGTTCTTGAGCACGGCCACGGCCATCTGCCGCACCCCGGGCCCCCGCTGCAGCAGGGCCTCGGCCACCTCCCTCAGCAGCAGGCCCGCCAGGAAGTGGTTGCGGCAGTACTCTTCGGTCAGGGTGAACTCCAGGCTCTGGTCTGCGTTCAGACGGGGGGGGAGGTTGAGTCGGTGAATAAGAAGCAGGGCCTGTGGTGACCCCACATGGGATTCTGCTCTCCGTTGTTGAAGGGCGTCCCCCGGCGCTACAGCCGCGAAAGCAAGAGCCACGTAGGGCCGGGCGATGATTTGACGATGCAGGTTTCAGGCCGAGCATATTGTCGTGACGCATCGTTCGGTCGTCTCAAAATAAACAGGAGGAGTTCTTATCCGAAAACTGATGTATTCGGTATTATTTCTAGTTTTGGCCTGATGTCGTATTTCCAAACATGGTAGTTTGGCGTGAGGAGGCTCGGCTGCATTCTTTAACAGGGGTTTCAAATTCCCAAGCAGATAGGGTGAAGCGTAAACCGTATTTCCTTATGAATTCCATAGATTCCTCATGCTGATTGTGATAAGTTCTTCCGTATATTACATTTCACTGCATATATGTATGAAAGTATGTATATGTATGTGACAAATAAAAATCTTGAATCTTGAATCTTGAATCATATCGCCCAGCCCTACAGAGTGTATTAAAAAAGCTAAATGCCTTGATTGTATGCCCTTTTCACATAATCATTATTATATGTGTGCCTACTATGAGAGTTGAGAATCACAGTAGAAGCGAAAAAGCACGGTTTTTCTAACAGTCAATAAAGAGCATCACAATGTTGATTTTGAGATGTGTCTTCAACTGTGTATGTGGCTTCGCATGCAGGTTTGTTGTCAAACACACCCAAGACGGAACAAAACCAACACATTTGACCCCGTGGACGTGCAGCCAAAGAGATGAAAACAAACTATGCGATGGCATCGTCACTCTCAAGGTAGCCAAGGTCGGGGATTCAATACCTTTGACGCTTGACACACGATGCTGTTATTCTGGTAAAATGGGCATACGCGCACCCCAAATTTAGCTTTGTTTCGGCGCTCCACCGTCGGCTCAAGAACCCGGCGGGCAGGAGAGAAAGAGAGCGAGGGAGACATTGGGCTTCGGGGTCGGAAGCCTTGAACCGGCCGAGCATTGAGAGGAGAGGGTCAGTTGATTTTGCACGGCAGCCACGATGCGTCGGTCCGAGCGAGCGGTCGGCCGGGTGGGTGGGTGGAGCGGTGAATGACAGCGTTAGCTTTGCATTACCATTTGCATCAGCGTTAGTGGGGCGATGGTTGTGAGTGGCAGCGGACAGGAGTAACCTCGTTAGTGCTGGTTAGTGAAGTGCAGGACAACAGAGTGGCCGTGGATCACGTGTTTGGGTGAGGCAGCAAAAGTGGCGTCGATGTATGGTTGGGGCGACACCTACCTACAGCGCCAAAAAGCTCCGTGGCGTACGAAATAAAATCTGACCACAAGCAAAAACATGAAAGAAAAAAAAGGGAAGGGGGTAGTGAAAATATAAATATAAACAAACACTTCCATGCTGTTCTTTTTCACACAAAAAATGAACGACAGAAAAAAATAGCCGTAATACAAATCTTGAAAGGCCGAGCGGGTTGAGTCAATAAATGAAATGGCGTTCATGACTGGGCTGACATCACTGACCCACTTTCTCCCAAAACGTGTGCAGGACTTTGACTGTATCGAAACCCAAACGAACAGGTTAATTGGGTCGGTGGTGGTTGGTGGGGGTTAGTGGTGATTAAGATAGGAAGGGCTCCTCTAGTCGTCGGGGTGTGGGGTCAGCTGTTAGGGGGGACACTCCAGTATGGGGGGAATTTGGCTTTTTGGCCTCTCTCACCCAGATTGAGATGCTGCTGCCTGGACACGATAAGGCATCCGGAACACCCTAGGTGACGGGGGAAGCACGATTCAAAGTGGAGGGCGGTGAATCGCCGAATTTGCGCATCGCGAAAAATAAGTCTCCCTTCCATTCCATTTCGATGGGACTTAATTCTCCCTCTCTTACGTCTCGCTGAAAATGCGTTTTGGTGTGTTTCCCAAGGTTGCATCTCTCACAGGAGGGACCGTATAGTCGCTTTCCCACCGCGGTACAGAGGTAAATGTGGAGCCTTTTAGAAGCCTCGAGAACATAAAGGAGTTCTCGGTTCCTCTCCCGCCGCGCCGACTGTACGGAACCGTGGCGGTCAAGCAAAGTCGGGAGGGGGTCGGCGTTTGTTCGAACCCACGAGTGGTACTCTTCGGGTTCCGCCCCCGGAGTACCGCCTCGTCTGCGGCGATTGTTTTGGGACCGGGGCAACGTCCGATTTCCGAATTAAATCCCTGAGGAGACTCAGCGCCGTCCGGGGCCTCACCTTGCACCCTCTGCAGCTTGGTGCGTCCAAAGGCCATGGGCAGGTTGAGAGGGATGTAGTGCTCGTGGTTGCAGACGGTCATCAGGAAGTCGAATTTCATCTCGGTCAGCACCTGGGGATGTGGACGCGGGCACGCACGCACACACACACACACACACACACACACACACACACACACACACACACACACACACACACACTCTTTCAGTCTTCTGCAGCTAAAGCCCCCTCACTCTCGCTCCGTGCGGGGTGTCTGTCCCCCCCGGCATGCTCCCGGGTCCATGTGAACGTTATCGAATGCTCGGCCGGGTGACAGAGTGAGAGTGACAGAGTGTCCTGGCGAGCGCGTCTGTTTCTGCGAGCGCCTGGAAAGCTTACGCTGTCCAAACAACCCCCGGAGTAGCAAATGGTCTGTCGAGGAGCAGGACGCGGCTCATCAATAACCGCGCCGACTGTTTTGGGGATGAGGCATAACAAAAACTGGCTTTGGAAAACAAATAGAGCGTGGCACACATCAACGTGACTTTTCCGTCCGTGGACCGTTGGTCCCATCGCGGCTCAAGCCCCATCTCTTTTTTTGGCCTCACGCCGCTCCCCGGACTTATTTCTTATCGTTTAAACATTTCAAGAAGAACAGGTGACTCCGGGGTGACGTGGGCACAGTACCGTGGGATCCTTCGGGGTGAAGCCGCACATGTAGTCGTTGACCAAGCTGAAGGCAAAGCCCCTGTTCATGAAAGTCAGACAGCGCTGCAAAAGAGAGGGAACGAGGGCTGATTAATGCAGACGAGGCGCCGGCCTCCCCCGTGCATCGATAACGACATTCAAATACGGCGCGCGGGGTTCATTCTGCCGTTGCAAACGTTTATTCAAGGACTTTCAAGTACTTTTTTTAAGCACAAATTTTTGCATTTGAAACAAATATAACCAATTTTCAATGTGATCTTTACTCATTAAAATATAAAAACATTGTTGTCTCATTGTCTAATATTTATATTAATGTATTAATTAACGTATTGACCCGAATATATGATGGCCCTAATTATAAGCCGACCCCTCCTTTTTCAAGGCTCATTTTTTGGAAAAATACTTTTTTTTCTTTATATCTATTATTATCTCACTGTCTTCCCACCCTAACCGTTACCCAATTATAAGTGTCAATTAAGTGTCATTCAATTTACATTTCCCTGGCATAATCGATGCCGTGAAAGCGATTACGGACGGAATTCAATCACTTCAAGCACCTCAAGGCCCCGGTAGGAAACCTGAGTATAGTCTTGTTCTACTTGGTTACTTCGTTCTTAGTTATTGCAATAAGGTACTGGTGATAAAAATAGCTTTTTTTATTTTTTTGAGTGTGTGAAAGAAGCAAATCTGATTTGATCACATCAGACTTTACTTTTTGAGTTTTGAACCTAAACTTGATTTAACTTTATCATAGCTTTAGCTGCATGTAACTTTACTTTTTTACACAATACAAATATCTTGCAAATATCTTCTACCTCCTGTCCTCTTATATTACTGTTTTTCTCTTATTCTTGCATTGTTGGGAATGTCCTCAAGAATAAAAATGTTATAGCTAGTTAGCACCGGTTAACACAGAAACGTCAGTGTAAACCTGGAGCCTAGAGCCGTAACCCTCGTGTAAAAAATAGACAGGATATAATAGTGACTTAAGGTGTGAGCGGAGCGGAGCGGGTTCCGGCGCTATGCGGACGTGGGGGGCCGGCGGCAGACCTTGATGAAGTTGGCCAGGCTGAGGTTGATGCAGCGCGCCTCCTCGGGGATCTCCACGTGGCGGATGGTGATGTGCGGCATGATGGACAGCAGCAGCGACTGCAGCGCCTGGTGGAAGCTGTCAGGGAAGCGCTGCGCCCGCGGCATCTGTGTGGCCGCCGGGGAAGATGCCGATGACAGGGTTGGCGCGGACAGTTTCGACATAAAATGTAATGACTTTTAGTAACTTTTTTGAACAAACTAATTTCGAATATCCCATTCTCAGCATTTGACATTTACATTTAGAGAACTTCTTTCACAAAATTAAGTCTTTGCATATTGTCCTGGGAATATGAGGCAGAGTTCACAGGCTCTGGAATGCCATGTAGAGATGTGTGCCAGAAGAAGTTCCTTTCTTATCATTCCTTCCAGAGAAGGAATGACACATTTGTGTGATGTGCAATCCCGTTTCATGAGGCCGTACATACCTTCATGCGGTTGCCATGTAGAAGGTACTGAGCCACAGACTTGGCCATTGTCTCAAAGAAGAACCAGGAGTACTGGAAAGAAAAGGGCGTGGATCAAAGTGGGCAGTTAAATTGCGATAATTATTCTACATTAATTATGAAAGTATTGTAAAAATTACAATATGTACATTTTATGCATTCAAATGCCTAAAAACGACTCGATCTGTTATATATTTTGTTGAGTTGTGTCTCGACAAAGAACCAAACGTTAGCTACCCACTGTATTGTACTATTGTTTGCTCTACTACTACTCTACTCACTCCGATGATCCCACCCTACTTGGAAAATATGACACAAGTGGAATCTTAGGTGCAGAGCCAAATCGCCAGGAGGTATGACTCACGGCCTGTGCCAGAATGAATCTAACGGGGAAACAGGGGCCACTGATCTGTATAAAATTAAATGGTCTCGAAACTGCTTTGAGAACACAGCACAAAGTATAGCCTAGTTCACCACACCCACGAGCACTGTAACGTCTCCAGTGACAACTACATAATCACCTACATGCTAACTACATGCACTATTTAAAAAAAATACATTTGGATGGGAGCACAGAAGTTTAGGGGACAACGCCCCCAACTGAGTGCCCCGTGACTCTAGTACACGGTAAATTCATCATCATGAGAGTGATGCCTAAACAGGTTCAGGTATCCACGTGACTGTTTAGGAACAGCTGAGAGTTTCTTTTGTTGTGTTTTACTGTTGAAGGCAATAGATCAGATAATGCCTAATAATGGATATAAGAGCATAGTCTGCTGGCCTCCACCGGTACTACAGTTTTAAAAGCGGAAGGATTGGAGAAAAATCGAACGGACACAATAAAAAACAATCACACCTTGAGCAGTTTGTTGCTGGTGTTGAAGTCGGCCGTCTGCTTGAGGATGGCCGTGATGGCGGTGGCCAGGAGCTCGTGAGTGGTGGCCGAGTTCCCCGACAGAGGGTTGTTGGTCACAAACACGTACTGGGGAACGAAAGACGAGTCGGTGATTCATCCGGATCGACTCGCGGATTCGGGCCGCGAGTTGAGGCCTGAGTTGGCGTCGGCGTCCTACCTTGAGGAACGAGCGCAGGTATTGTTCCAGTCCTTCCTCCTGACATCTGGATACTATGTGTATGATGACGCTGAAGGCACAAAGCAACAGGGCCAACCGCTGTGAGCACTGCAGGGCTGGCGAGGCTGTATTTTAAGATTAAATATTTGCCGAGTCGCAAGTCGCGGAAGGTTTTTAGGATACAAGTAGGGGTGCACTTCTGCTCCCCGTTGGAGATACTTGGTCCAGGATAAAAACAGGGTGCTCATATCAGAGAATATCCCATACAAACAGGGCCCCCACGGAAATTTCGAGAAGCAGTTGCCGAGTTGGCCTCGATGGATCGGCTTTTGGTTGCCAATAGTGACAAGGTGGTTGCCGAATTTCGACCAGTAGATAGATCATTTACATGGATAGATTTCTAAGCAGATGGTGAGGTACGCTACGCAGGTTTGACTCCGAGGAAGCCGGACCGCACAAGATGGTTGACCTGGGAAAGGCCGACCGGGCGCTGACTGGGAAACTGTCATCGTGACAGTGTTCTAAATTATATCAAACACGGTAGAAAAAAAAAAAGGGGGGGGGGGGAGACTCGATTTTCTGCATTCGAGACGAGAAAAAATGGGATTCCGTGTCAATGACTGCGTTGAAATGTCAAAAATCGAAGCACCTCTTACAACCACACCTACCGTAGAGAGTTGACAGCAACATCATGGGCGTCTTTGGTCGCCGTGGTGAGCACCTCAAAGAGCTGCATCAGTATAGTGGGCAGGAAGTTGATGATAACCTGCGTTTCCACAGCATGCAGGCACTGTGGAGCGGGGAAACACGCAACATAATATCATAATATAATAATATCAACCCCTATTATAAAATGAGTGTGTCTCCATTACATATAGTGCAGCGTTCATTACAAAACTGGAAAGGATCAGCTTTGGTTCAGAAATAAACATCCCCGACCTCACCTTCAGGTACTTGATGAGTTCCGCCGAGTTGTCCTCTGACGTGCTTCTCATCAGCTGGCAGTGCTGGAAGAAGTTGTGGAGATGCAGATCCTGCAGGAAATGGAAATCCGGCTCCATCAACACCGGCATTGGACACCCAGACATTCTGCGGGATTTACTGCGTGTGTAAAAGAGCGTTTTACCTGAGCGTATATGGTCGACGCCACGTGCGTCCTCATTTTGAACAGCGGCTTGGAATTTTCGACCCACTTCACATCCAGTTGTAACTGTCCCAAAAAAAATAAAAAAATACAAATAAATACAAATGAATAAACAAACAAACAAACAAACAAACAAACAAACAACACTGTCTGAATCTCTGAGAAAGAATGGAGGCGGGCTGGCAGAGTTTACCACCAAGACAAATGGACGTTACCGTCAACTTACGTTGCCGTGAAAAAAATCCCAGTATAATAACTTCAAACGGAATCGAAAAAATATTTAACAAGACATTTACTTTGGATCTTTCTCACTCACATTATAGAACACAAGCAAACGTTATATCAGCCAACATGGCAGAGGTCAATTAAAATAAACAAAACATTGGTACATTGGTCCCAAAACAAGCTCCAAGTCACCAGCGTGTAGGAAATTACTCGATTCTGATTGGTCAATAGCGGCGATCTGTCAATATCGGTCTGTTTATAATGACTGTTCTGCCCGTATTCACATCCTTCGTTCACTCCGCCTACATGCTATGGAAGACTTGAAGACATGAATAACAGTACATGAATAACTGTAAATAGGTGAGATTGGTTTCTGTGGGGCGTTCACTAAGTTGTTCACATGTTGGTGTGTTGGCCATGTTATCGTGAACTGAGAACTTCTGTATACTATGGTAATATCGCCATGGTGATATTTTTGTTGTGATAATTGCGCACAGGCAAATAGCCCTGGTGCTACGCCTAGCTCTGTATCTTTGGCAAGGCGTGTGGCCGGGCATAAGATAACATAAGATAAGATAAGACTTTATTAAGAGCTGCACCTTCTTGGCATCCTGGGTCTTGGCATCCATCAGGTATCCAGGAGGCAGCGTGGCGGCCACAGGCAGCTGCAGCTCCACGGACTGCATCCTGCCGTCTTTCAGCAGGGTGCTCCAGGAGTAGCCCACTGCGTATTTTGGAATTTCAAACACGTGCGAGGGTGTAAGTTTACTTGTACGCAGATTAATGCATTGTGTGGATACAGCTATATTCTGTTCAGCTATATCTATCTATCTATCTATCTATCTATCTATCTATCTATCTATCTATCTATCTATCTATCTGTCTGTCTGTCTGTCTGTCTGTCTGTCTGTCTGTCTGTCTGTCTGTCTGTCTGTCTGTCTGTCTGTCTGTCTGTCTATCTCCCTCTCTCTCTCTCTTTTTGGATTATGGTGAAAAGAAATAACCAAAAAATTATTTAAAGTGCCAATCTCACCATCAATTGCCGAATGAGGTCACACAAAGGTTCACCTGTTTACATTTACTGCCTTGCACTGTATAACTGTTTACACTCACTACTGCACTGTTTCATCAATTGCCCTTGCGCTGCTATCACCTAAAAAAAAACTGCACAATACTTTTTTTAACTTAACATTTTCTTATATTCCATAACCTGACCAAAACCTGCACAATATACATAGATATACTACATGTATATATATATAGTATTGATATAAAATGTCTTTTTATACTCTCTGTACATAATCCCCCTATACTCCTGACAAAACTGTATTTATAACCCTACAATGTTGTACATAATACGTCTCTTTTGCCTTCATAACTGCACAGAAACACTGTACTCAAATAGCACATGGGTATTTAAATGCTTCTTTTGCCCTTCTGGTTTGACGTCAACTGCATTTCATTGGTTCTGTACCTGTACTCTGCTAGTGACAATAAAGTTGAATCTAATCTAATCTAATCTAATCTAATTGAGCCTATGGCCCACTGATGAAAGCCCTTGAGTTTGCAGTATTCTGAATATTAAGAAATGGATGTGGCGACTTCCCCGCCCAGGCATTCAACGCATGGCGGGGTACAAGCGGCGCAGTTGGTGACGCGTTTTCCATCATCCCCGCAGTGTCTATCTACCAACTGACTGAGGTCACACGGTCGACACTGTTTGGATCCCTGGGAAGTGAGGTCCAAAAACAGACCTGCAATTACCACTTTTCGGCATAGATGCCGTCAAAAACAACAAAGTGGAAATCTTTGAGATTTACGCTTCAAAGGGTACATTTTTGAGTAACAAAAATAAATAAATAAATAAAATAAAAGGAGAAATTTACCAAAATAACAAATTAAAAAATTTGAAATATAAGTAGAACATTTTTTTTTTTCTTCCCCCCAAACTATAAATCCACTGTGAAGGTGTTAACTCTCCAGTGCAAACGTTGAATGTCTATAATGCTGCAAATAAGGGTTGTTGCTGTGTGTTAAATTACCTTTTACTTAGCAAGTAGTGGATTGGGGTAGCGATTACAATGGCTAACTAAAATCTATCCTCGGGTAATGAAATTATTTCCGTTATCCGTTGTCGGTGCTGTCTCATTGTCAGTACTGTCAACACCACAAGAGCAGATATACCGGTAATGCTCTCTGACATTTAGCATTTGAAAAGCATCAACATAAGCAGTAGATATATATGTGCATATTTAGACATATGTATCATGTGTCTAAATGTGATGGATGGATGGATGGATGGATGGATGGACAGACGGATGGATGGATGGATACCAAGTAGCAAGGGTAGTTCCTAGGTAGGAAGTAAGGAGCCTTCCTCGGTAGGAAGTCAAGGATAGTTCCTAGATACTAAGTAGCAGGGATAGTTCCTAGGCAGGAGGTAAGGAGCCTCCCTTTGAACTTGCACTTCCTCGGTAGGACGTCATGGATAGCTCCAAGATAAGTAGCAGGGATAGTTCCGAGGTAGGAAAGCGCAATGGGAGCCATTTGAAGCCTTGTGACACGCCAGGACCTCTAGGCTTTGTGACATGCCAGGACTTCTACTCTGTGAGGTAAGTACTGGAGGTAAATTAAGGTACGGTAAGTTTCATTTAGGAGGATTTAAATGTATATTTATGTATATATATTTTTTTTTGTATTTTGAGAGCTTATAGAGCTTATTGTGCGTAATCACCGGGTGTCATGACATTTCACTGCATGTATGTATGTACATGTATGTGACAAATAACCTCTTGAACTTGAACTCATACACACACTCACCCAGTGACTCCACCCCCTCCCTCTTCTTGGTGCTGGTCTTGTTGCTGAACTCGCAGCTGATGTGGTAGAAGGTGAAGAGGACGTGGTGCCTCTCGTGCACGTGGACGGGCAGCTCTATCTTAATCTGCGTACACAGGGCAGGTCGAAACTTACACGCTCGAAACGTACTTATCTTTTCCTGATCTGAAGTTTGACAATTCTGCCTAGGGCAGGTCTTACGAAACGTACTTATATTTTCCTGATCTGAAGTTAGACAATTCTGCAGGCTTCAATTCTTAATTTTATGACAAGCAAGGACGACACAAACAAGTCTGAACGTCCGTCAACTCAACACGCCAACAAAGAAAGAGGAGTGCTGCCGCGCCAAGAATATGACTTGCGATACCGATCGAGGAAGTAATTACAAAGCAATGGCTTTAATAAATACAGATTAGCCAAGTAACACCTGACTCTTGTTACATCTGACATGTACTGTCGGATATCAAAAGGGAATAGATAAAGTTGGATGGGTAAAACTTAAAGCCCAGGCCAATTTGTTAAGTCTTTCAATGCCAGTAAAACCTGTCCCACCACAAGGGGGCAGCAATGCCCAGTAAACATATTTTCACAGCTGTCTTCAACATTTCCGCTTTTTGCCACAGGATGTGACGCATGTTGTCTCTTCTGAGTGGACTTAGGACACCAAAGACACGGCTCTCTGATGTCGCACGGATTATTGCCGGAATCATAAAATGTGCACCGAAAGCACTGAGGTTTACGGAATACTTATAGGGAAGTGGTGTAAAGCCTTGTCCAAATAATTCCATCCGTGCATTGTGTGGCTATTATGCAATCCGTGGTCGAGCTGTCTTGTAGTGGAAAATTAAGCATGCAGGGCGGGTCAAATCCTTGTGACTGCCAGTCCAAGTTAGGAGAAGGTGTTGGGTGAATATTCAGGACTTTGATATAAGGCCCTGCGGTGCTTATGTCTAGCAGGAGGTCACCCGGGCTTCTAATCCATATGGTGGCCGGGGGCAGTTCATATTAGCCTTTCTGTCCCCCCTCGTGTCTCTGATGGTGTCCTGACCTCACCTCCTTTACCAGGACCCCCCTCTTCTCATTGCGTGTGTGTGTGTGTGTTTGTGTGTGTGTGTGTGTGTGCAGGGGTCCGGTGCGATTAGCCTAGTGTGAGATCAGCGTAGTGCCTCGAGACAGCTTTACGGGATTAGCTCAGCGCCGCCCGACCGAATCCCAACACTTTTCTGAAAATGGTGGTAAGTTGTGATCAACGGGAACTTCAGATAATACACTGGGGTTATTTTTTCACCTGAATTTCCCCATGGGGATTAATAAAGTATCATCATATCTTATCTTATGTTGAGAGTTTCGGAGAAGCAGTTTCACCTCGTCATAGAACTCCGGGCTCTGGTTGTGGTGCAGGACGGCCGCATAGGCGCTGCTGGTGAAGAGTGATTCTCCCGGCTTGCCGTAGATGCACTGAAACACAAGCAACGACATGTCAGGTCACCCCTCATGCCCTTCACAAAAAAAATTGTGGAAATGAGAAGGGCGGTTCCTTGTATAATTGTATAAACTTGTAGGACTTGTATAAATTGTTGAAAAGAAGCCCGCATTCCAGAAATGTTATGTCGCTCCACAGAGGAAAGATACAAACTTGCCCCAGTCAGTCCATACAGTACACAACATCTTCATTGAGAAAGAGTCTTGGTTGTTCTACACCCCATTTCCTCCCAATAAACATACTTCCAGTCGGCGCTACCAGCGCTAACTGGAACGGAAAATAGCTCCGTGGGAACCGTTCATAATCCAGCGTGGAGGGGTCAAGCCTAGATGAGACGCACGAGAGCCGACAAATGGGCAGATGTGTTCTGAAGTTCAGCCTGCTCCTGATGGGCTGTTTAATACCGTGATAATTAGGACACTAACCACTGCGGTCATTCCTAATGGGAGGGAATGGAAGGGAAAGAACAAAAGTTAAGACCCGCGGAACCCGGGACGGGAAGAAAACTGCTTTTCGACCCTACCGCCGGGGGGGCGCGGGCGGGGGTTATTATGTCTCATGAATGTCTCCGAGGGAGGTGCGGGGGGAGGTCCCGTGTTTTTATGAGGGTGCGTGAGGACCCGTGAGGAGGACTTGCAGGTAGCCGGTGTGCGTGCCGCCAGCGTAATGACACGGGGGGCCTGGCTGGAAACCGGGCACGGAAGTGGAGACGCGATGCGAGGCCCGATTACACCGTCTGGGGGAATGTGGGCCTGTGTGGTCTGGGGACGGATCTTTTTCGCTTTGCTCCTGTTCGTACATGCATCGTGAGGCAGAGCCAATGAATGTGCCTTGCCTGGTGACTGCTCCAAATATGTTTCAGATGGCATCAACCCTGAGGCCCTTAATACATACGATTTTAACGACGCGTAGACAAGCAGACGTGAGGTGTGCGTCGTCGACGTGCGCATACTCGCCTGCGGACTTTTGTGCGAGGATTTAAAAGTATAACCAGCAGGGGGGCAGACGAGGGCGGACTCCGCGGCCGACGCCGGTGAATCTTATCCTATCTCATATCCAGCATCTCCCTCTCTGCTCGTACATAATGGGGGTTCGGACCCGTTTCCGTTTGCTTTTGCAGGTTTCCATGCCGACTTGTAAAACGATAGCGATCTCACGCCAGCTATTCCGGCAAGAACATTTGAAATGAGAGAGATTGCGGACAAGCGGTAAAACTTTCCCTTTCGAAACTTTCCGCCATTGTTGTAGTTCGTTCGTAGGGTCTGCGCCGGACCTGCCAGTCACATCCTGATACACAGCCCCCACTGGGCATGTGTCGAATCCTATCTCGCGGACGCGGTAAACTTCAAGGAAACGCCATCTTTTTTCCAACCTCTTAAGTTCCACTTTCGCTCCCCAACAAACCTCCGGAGGATCGGATACTGTTATTTTCGATTTTTTCGCTACGCTACTTGATCTCCCGTGAGGTGTGCCGCCGGGCCCGCCGCCGTCCAGTACGCTGTCGGCAAAAACGACTCGTTTGCACCGATGCATTTCGATCTGTCCATCTGCAGTCCCCTTGATCTTTATTCCCTCCCTGCTGGAAAAGAAAAAACATCTACGGGGGCTTTGATGACTGTTTCCTCCCACAAGCCGTTGACTTGTGTGGCAAGAAGGGGGAGAGAGAGAGAGAGAGAGAGAGAGAGAGAGAGAGAGAGAGAGAGACAGACAGAGAGAGTATTCATTATCTCTCCTTGCCAGTTGTAATGACCAGCTTCCCAGCTTTGTAATGACCAGACTAGCTCTCCTTTATTTTGAAATAAAATAGGAAAAAAAAAAGACCAATCGTATAAAAATAATATAACGAAATATATAACATGTCATTCTGGACTGACCGCTGATCAGTTACTGCTGAACAAACATCCAAAACGCCACTGAGGCAACAAGGGATTGACAAGTGTTAAATGACGGCGCAGTGCACTTGCAGCAAGAGCAAATGTGCTTGATCACGGCCGCGGATGTGTCCCACAAATAAAACTCGTCAGCGGTGGCAGAACTTTGGATTTGGAAAACTAGGACAAACGTGTCAAAGGAAGACGAACACCTCAAATTGACATTGGCATCTCCGATTCCATCGCAATGCCAACGCAACTCAAAACCGGGCCCGTTTCGAAGATAAAAAAAACAAAACAACATGAGAACCTGGGATCTGCGCAAAAAGTGAAGGCCGACTTTTCTCGCCACTCACAGGATGCCACACTCGGCAACGTCGGCGAGACCAGAGCCAGCGGCGCGGTTGGAAACACAGTCTCGCTCCGTGTTGAACCTACCTGCAGAGGGGCGGCACCTTCCTCGTCTGAGTCTCGGAACTGGACGCAGACCGCTATGTTTCGAGCCTGTCGGTGAGAAAAACAAGAAATCCTCCGGTCAGTTCCCGCGGTCAAGGCGGAGGGACTGCACCTTGCCTTTCCATCGAGCTCTTTGGAGAAAAATTCACGAATGTGGCCACACGACCTAGCCTCCATATTAGTCTCCGGTCTATCAACAAAGTAAGCCCACACTTGGCGAAAAGTGCACGCCGACCTTGGCGAAGGTCTTCTGGTTGTCGTATTTGAGCTGCAGGGGGTAGACGTAGAGGTGGTTCTTGTAGGTGGTGAAGGGGTAGTTGTACTTGGCCTCCTCGGGGAGAAACTCGTCCATGTCGACCGAGACCCTCTCGCAGCCCTCCTCGAAGGGCTTGACGGGAACGTAGGAGGACGTCACCGTGTCTGGATGGATGGAAGGAAGGAAGGAAGGAAGGGGAGAGCGGTGAGCAAAATCTATCCCCCCCGCCCTGCCACAGAACCAAGAATACTTTTTTTTTATTATGAAGTCTGTGGGTAGCGTAAGTGTCGGGAAAATGTCTAAACACTCTGTAGCACCCAGTGCTGTTGTACAATACCCAGTCACTCACGAATCTTCTGTTTCAAAATTGACACAAATGTAGACCAATACGTGCGTGTATGTGTGTGTGTGTGTGTATGTGTGTGTGTGTGTGTGTGTGTGTGTGTGTGCGCGCGCGGGTGTGTGTGTGTGTGTGTGCGGGTGTGTGTGTGTGTGTGTGTGTGTGTGTGTGTGTGCGTTTGTGCGTGTCGGCCTGGGGACCAGGGACGTGGCACACACTTGAGATGTCAGGTGGGACACACTCGATGGTGATGTTGAGCTGCCCCGGGATGGTCTGCAGCTTGCTCTTTTCTGGCCTGAAGACGGGGAAGAAGAATCGATGGGGGACGAATCACAATGAAGAATCAATGGGGGACGAATCACAATAAAGTAACAACAAGACTCAGATATGGGTTTAATCAATAACGCGGAAACTCGGGTAATGCTACGGGCAACAGTACGAGCAGAGAACATGTACTAATATGCAACAGCAACTGCCATTTACTTAGCTGTGTTTTTTTCTAAACGACAGTGACTCGGCACCGACACGCACAGCGGAAGCTGCTGGCGATGACTCACTTCCTGATGTCGGCCAGCAGCTTGTTGATGTCATCGGTGGAGATCTTGCTGCTGTCCTGGCGATAGAGAGGGGAGAACTTGCCGTCCATGTCCAGGCTGCCCTGGGCGTCCTTGAACACTTGCCTGGAACCCACGGGAGAGCGCTGGCGTTACTTTATGAAACACATTAGAGGACGCGGCAGACTTTGACGAGCTTATTCCACTTTGCCCCTCATAGGGATCCGAGCAGATTGGTTGCAGGGTGATGTGATGAGTCAGCGTGTGTTTCCATCTTACTTGGCGGCCCAGGCGAAGGGCATCCTGTACTGGCCCAGACGCTGGCACGTCTGCTTGGCAGCCTTCAGCACCTTCTGAGCAGTCTGAGCAGAGGCGTAGAGGAAGGTGGATGAAGGCAGCGATGTTAAAAAAAATATATATATTTGAAACAGCTTTGAATTTTACAAAATTTGGGAGGCATTATCGGGGGCGTACATGAGCTCAGGGGCTCAAATAAGGCAACATTTTAAACGTGTCGGCCTTCACGTTTCTTGATTTGCGTATTTTTGCAGCGGACCTTGTTGACGTCGGAGGTCTTGATGTAGGGCTCGGCGCAGTGCGTGATGCCGTTCTGGAGAACCTTCTCCACGCGCGCCACCAGGAAGATGTCGGCGTGGGGGTTGGTCACCGAGAAGATGCCCTGGAGGAGGGGAAGGAAAGACGAAGGAGAGGAGGACCAATCAGCAACTGAAAATGAGTCTCGCTGTTAAGTAGGCATACGGCCTCCAGATACGGGTGCTGTTAAAGGTGGATATCTAATGAAAGAGTGTGATTCCTTTAACCAACAACTCCTATTCGAAAAGGGAGCAAGGGTCGAAAAGCATCCTTTCCATCCTTTTGGCCCTTTGCCTTTGTACGAAGTGGCTTGTGGCGCCGCCCCTTGCGGCCGCCTGCGCGAGCACCGTGTGTCGATTACGCACATTTGAGTATTTTTCGGGCTTATCGAGCTTGTGCGTAATCACCGGGTGTCGTGACATTTCACTGCATATATGTACGACCGTATGTGTATGTATGTGACAAATAATCTCTTGAACTTGAACTTGAACTATTGTCAACTTTGGAAGAACTTCAACTATAGTAAACTGTGCACCATCAGCCAAAATAAATACTTTTTTTTTTGATGACTTCCACAAAATTACTTACTCTTACTAAATGTACGGGTCCCTCATTTTGGCTATGTACCACTATCCCGAGCCCAGCGAGGAGTATAAAAAAAAACAAATACAAAATGATGGCCCTCGGCTTTCTATCAGCCGCACTCCATCTTCTGGCACGGTACTAAACCAGTCTTTGGCCAATAACTAATAGCGAAGTTGACAACCATGATGTGACGTGACGTTCTCAAGATGAGGCTTACGGAAACATGAGATAACTCGGCCCGCACAGATAAATAACCATTAATTTATGTGCAGGCGCTGCCTCCATCTCTGCTCATCCATCTCTCCTCCACCAGGCAGAGAGGGGAGTGGCTGCCGTTGGTGGCTTGAGCTGTGCAGGAAACCCACACAGCGCACAGAAGTGACAGCTTTGCGTCTTTCAGTGTCAGTGCAGAGTGCACGCACGCACGCGGGAGACAACATTTACACGTCCGTGCGTGTCTACATACACTTAAAGAGAGAATTAAAAAAAAAGAGATATTGATCTTTGCCTCTGCCTCTGACGGAGGCAGTATGTTTAAAATGAAACCCCGACAGTCGGCAGACGTCCGCCGGAGAAGGAAGAAGCGAGAGAAAAGCACCAGAATTTATTTAGGAAACCATGAAAAATGCAGCGGGGAGTGCCATAACCGACTGAGGGCATTAAGTCAGCATTTAGACGTGCAGAGCTCCGAGAGGCCACGGCTGCTTTCAAAATAAAAGTAGCGGCTGGGACGGGATAAACTCGCGCCTCATTAATATTACAGACGTAACAAAACAAAACAAGGG
This sequence comes from Zeus faber, assembly GCF_960531495.2. Taxonomy (NCBI): domain Eukaryota; kingdom Metazoa; phylum Chordata; class Actinopteri; order Zeiformes; family Zeidae; genus Zeus; species Zeus faber. Next base: position 12,932,482 of record NC_137209.1, on the reverse strand, counting down.
CAGCGACTGAGGCAAGTCAGATGACTTGAGGAACAGAGAGTACCAGTCAGTCGGAGGCACCAACGCTCCGGTTAAACATTAGCCCGTTGCGGAAGTCTGTTTACTCTCTCCTACCTAAATGTATTGCACCTTGACATTTGCAGATCCCGCTTATTTGAAATTTTAGTGAAACAGTGACAATAAGGATGGTGTTTGTTACTTTTACCTTGTTCGATATTATCTGAAATTGGCAGAAAAAGGAAAATGATCAAACGCAAGAGTCTGGTTTGCCCGACTTATTCCAGAACCTTGTCCTGTTAACAGCACATGCTTAATTTAAGGTGTGGCGGGGACAATGGGGGGGAGGGGGGTGTTGGAGAAAAATTAAGCCTGAGACCATCAGAAGGCCACTGAGTCTTTCTTACTGAGAGTTTCTGACCTTGGACCACACCCAGCTCACCTAAATTACACTGCAGGCCGTCAGGCTATAATAGCACACTAATGACAGAGGTGAAGTCTGCATTTGTATGTCTGCGTGTGTGTGTGTGTGTGTGTGTGTGGGTCTAGACCTTACCCAGAGGTTGGTCCAAGGCACTCTACACCAGGGACCCTGTAATTTATACATACCATAACCACGGCGGGCACGGCTGTTTAAAACAGTCTTACAGAACATGCACTAGACCTACACTGATTTTTCATCTGTTCGCACAATAGCCTTGTGATGTCGCTTGTCATAGAGTGGGCTGTCCGTGTGTGTGTGTGTGTGTGTGTGTGTGTGTGTGTGTATGTGTGTGTGTGTGTGCGCGCGCGTTTCTGTGTTTTATTAACAACCTATTATGATCTTTTATACAGAGGTATAAAAGATCATAATAGGTCGGTTGAAATATGTAGGTCTCTTTTTTGCTGAAAATACCACTCAGATGATGCATTCTAGCCATTGTAACGTGCCTCTATAAACCTCTTATTCCAAAAAGGACTGTATTTTGTGGGAGGAGCTACCTCCCTTGGCCCCGAGTTCTATGAGCCAACGGGGTTCGAGCACGAGTTCTGGGATCTGTGAGCCAACGGTGTTTGAGCTTTTACTTCCAGGTTCCGTTGTATTAACTCTGACTTCACCTCATCAGTCCACCAAAATCTTGTTTCTGAACAAAATTTCATGCTAGAAATAAGCAATCCAGTGGCTGAACCTTCACTCATATTAGATGTACACGGCCTCGTTTAAAAGGTTGTTCCGTGAACGTCGGAAAATAAAATAAAATACAATTAATAGAATAAATAAATACATCTACAATAAAAACACACTATTTTTATTGGTTTTGTTTGGAGAAACGCACAGTGGATCGAATCGCATGAAAAAAATCAGCGACGTGCCTGATCTGATGGTGCAGAGAGTAGAGATAAACATTGGAAACCGAGTGTTCAGAGCGGTGGGAAGCGTGAGGGTTATGCTCACAGCGATTACTTTGTCATCAGTTGACCTCGTTATTTGACACTTGGGCCACGTCTCATATGAACATCCGACATTATTACATTATATATAATATGACAAAAAATAAGGAAAAGTGTTGTCGGTCCCCTTTAAAATACCACTGCTCCCGATTTACTATTGGTTAACGGTCTCGATGGCTGACATCATCATTATTATAAGAGCCAAGCATCACACAGTCAGAGATGGAGAGCTGTGTGTGTGTGTGTGTGTGTGTGTGTGTGTGTGTGTATGTGCGTGCGTGTGTGTGCGTGTGTGTGTGTGCGTGTGTGTGTGTGTGTGTGTGTCTGTGTGTGTGTGTGTGTGTGTGTGTGTATCTGCGTGTGTGGCTGTGCTAATCTCACAACCACCTGTGGAAGTTTATACTTCACACCAGCACGCGGAGCCAAGAGTAACACTCGCATATGGAGGTTATTCTTTCCTCAATAAACTACAGGCTTAAAAAACGGCAACCGGGGGGGGGGAGGAGGGCGCAGAGTCTACATCACTAAGCCAAGGCCGTAAATTTGACAGAACACTAGCGACAAAGTTATTCTCAGACAAACGTGAAGTGAGTCAGGCTCTAGTCAGGCTCTCAGTCTATCTCAACCCGGTCGAACGTTTTTAGATATGTGAGACCTCCGATGTTTGAAGGTTCGGACTTTTTTTTTGGGCTTGGATCCAGTTGTCCGACGTATTGAAAGAGATGATCTGGAACTGGCAGGGTAGCGTCCTGCGTTGCGACTGAAGTTGAGACTCCGGGCCCCGAAGATGACGACGGAGAAATCCGAAGTCAACTTTCCTTTCCTAATGCGTTAAGTACGGGTATGTGGCGCCGCGGAAACACATGGCCGCAACATGTGAAACCCCAGGCCTGGGAAACCAAAATATGAAACCCAACACTATCAATGGACGCGTTCAGCAAAACCATGATCACAGGCACAGGTGGAAAATCCACGTTCAGAAAAACAAAATTCCACTCCGGGATCTCGAGCTGCCCCGGGATGGGGGCATCGGCTTCGCCGGTGAGCGGGACACAGGGGTCCGACCGAAGAGCGGAATCGGCTGGATCGGCGCGCAGACTTTTCACTTTCCGGACCTGGAATTTTCCGCCTCCGATCACAGGAGAGGGCTACAGAAAAACCGATGGGAGATTGCGTTACGGTGCGACCAAAGAAAGTTTTGACAATGAGTGGATTTTGGGTGATGCATGTTTCACACCCTACTCTTGGCCGGCTTCGTCAGCGGACGTCAACCCGAGGGGCTTTGAGGTTCAGCCAAGAAATTTTGCCGACGGGGAACAGACCACCTGAGCTATCGCCTTGTGGCTTTCTCCTCGCTGACCTCAGTGTCTCTCCCCGCAATCTTTGGTCTCTATGCCAACCACTCCCTTGACTCAATGTGAGCATTGTTTTTTTTGGATTTCAAAGTCCATACAATGTCAGTTGTAAGCCAAAGCCAAAAGTAAAGCAAGGGGTGTACAGTCATTGGTAAGTCATTACATACAGAGTTCATGTGTCACATGAAAGCTAGACACGTTTTAGTTTTAAAGCTCTAATTGACCTTTATACTTACAATTTCAGGAATAAGAAAGAAAAATTTGATATCGAAAAAGGTACACAGCCCCAATAATTGGTATTTTTTGGGGGGGTAGTTGTCTGTTTTAATACTCAGATTACCACTTAACCATTCCGGAAGGGGGATCCCACTTAAGGTGTCCACCTTTTCTGCTCATTTGTTGAGTTTTTCTTCTCCTGAGTACTAAGTAAACTTCACAATAGAAATAAAGAAAAGCAAGCGAACCTGCGTAGGGAAGTGCAGCAGGGACTCCGACACCCTCTGGAGGACAACCAGTCCGTTCCCCCTGCCGCCGCCGCCGCCGTCCCCGTTCACCAGGGCGCCTCCTCCTCCGCCGGCCTCCCCCGCGCCCCCGCCCCCCTCGGAGTCCGAGGAGGAGGAGGGGGAGAGGTGGCCCGGGGCCTCGCTGAGCAGCATCTCCCGCACGCAGGGCGGGTTGAGGTCCACGTGGAAGTCGGCCGAGATCTTGCAGCTCTTGGAGACGTCGAAGAGGGCCAGGCTGATGAAGAACGGCTCCACCTTCAAAGAGGGAGGGTCGTTCATCATTTGAGGAACTCCCTCGAGTAAAATACTCGGGAGACCTGTTTTTCACACAACCCGCTGAATAAGGACATAAGACACAATTTGAGTCCAGTCAATTCATCTACAAATTGAAAGATCCGTTTTTTTTTAGGTCTTTCTGGCTTGTTAAGACTGAATTTCTCTCACTCATGTGTTTGTGTGTCTGTCTGAATGAATGACTTTGCGCCTTTTCCGAAGTGGACCAGCCTCGGCCCTCCTGGGAAACACTGAGGCCGACGCACAACGCGGAGTCGGGAGAGACGGGAGGAAAAACAGTAGGAGGAGGAGAGGGCTCTTAGCTAGCGCCGGTGGAGATTTATTTCGGGAGTTTTATGAGCACGGTAATCCAATTCGACGAAGCAGGGGCCGGAGCCCCGCGCTGCAAACTGTTGCCTCATCCTCGCAGCAGGTTCTACATTCGTTCATTGCGGCGCGATGCTGCAGTTTGGGGCCGCCTCCCAGCAGAGGTGGAAAACCATTGTGCACGGTGCGGTCATGTAATGGTCATGCATAAAGCTGATTCAACTATTAGATTTCATGTCAAATTGTATGAAGTCAACCCGGCTCTACGAGGACAAAATAAGTCGTTTATAAGCGAGGTCCAGGAATCTAGTAGTGTGAATGGTTCATGCAACCGGTGTTCCAATTATCGAATTGAGACGCAAACTGAACTGAAAATGGACAGCCAGATAAAAGGAAAATTTAAGGAATGTATTGCTGTTCACACTGAAGAGAAAAATCCATAGGCAGGACACTGGCACATTAAGAGATGCGGTTTCATGCCAACATTTAGTTCAGTGTCGTGTGCAGAAAAACCTATCAGGGGTCCCGACAACCACTCAACTAAAAGCAGGAGATTGTTGATATTCACCTCCCTTGTTGAAAGCCCCTCCTCCCCTCCCACGCCCAATTTCCACTGGAACAGTGACGTTTAATGGACTAATGTTCCTCAACACTCAAAAGGCAGGGTTTAATCTGGCATTATAAAATGAAATTGAAGGACGTTCACATACTTTTTTAAGCACTATATTTTCCCTTTTGAAGGACTTAAAGGACACAAGAAAATATAATCAATTTTCAATGTGATCCACCCCATATTTACACATGATTTAAATAACAAAAACAGGTGGAATATCATAGGTTTTCAATGATCACGTGTTTTTTAAGGACTTTTAAAGCACTTCAGCACAAAGGGGGTTAATTCAAGCACTTCAAGCACCTCAAGGACCTGTGTTAGAACCCTGTATGAATCAAAATAGCAAAAAGATATCTTGCATTTTGGCAGGATTAGCTGCTTTGTTCCCGGCCTGGGCAGGTTGGTATCCATTGCTGGGACGATTGCAAGATGGAACGGCATGAATTATGAAGCGAGATTATCTGGGGCAGCGCTACAAAAGGAGGAGACCGAATCCCACTTCTTATCCCACATTCAGTAAATCATACCGTAAATCTACTTGAAAACAGCCTCGAAGCAGGTACTGTGTCCGAAAAAATGAAAAAGAAAAAAAAAAACGTACATTGGTCAGGACGCCGTCCCCTTTCTCGCTGACGCAGCCCTGGAGGCTGAAGGTCAGGTCGTGGCAGCCGACCATGACGCGGCGGCCAAAGCGCTCCTCGAAAGGCTTCACGTCCGGCTCGATGCCGGAGAAGTCCAGCCGCTGTGGGAGAGAAGGAGGCAGAGGTGGAGGAGAGGGAGGGGTTGAGGGGTTGAGATACACAATAGCCAAGTCGGGGGGGATGGGGGGAACGCAGTGTTTGAGTCCAGTGTTGTGAACAAAGGATGGGGTAAAGCATCAAAGCGTCAGAAGAGGCACCCCGTGGGTACCTGCGTTTCGGGGTCCAGAGAAAACAGCTTTTGCCTGCCCTCGTTCCTGTTGATTTTATTGAGCTGGTCCGTCTCCCTGGCGTACTGCAGAGAGATGGAGGGAGGAGGAAAACGTAAAAAAAAGACACGCCGGGTATTAAAAGTCCACACAATAACATAAAAAAAAATAAAAAAAACGATACGGAAAAGGAGGATTTATAAACGAGGGAGAAACACTGGCGGGGAGGCTGTTTTTGGAGGAGCCCCCTCCAAGCGATACCCCCGCCGTCGCTTCTGTCCGAGGTAAAGGATCCGCGGAGTCAGACGAGAGGAAGGGGCCTGGGAGACAAGTGGACAGACAAAGAGAGCGGGAAAGGAAAGGAGGCAAAGATCCCTTCAGGCGCCGGTGAGAGACCCCGCCCCGCCCCCGTTCCCCCCCCCCCCCACTTCGGAGCGCGGGAGCGGGAACGTGGCCCGGAGCGAAGAGTCGTGAACCAAACGCCGGTGCGCAGGGGTCTTTGTTGTCTGTGCGTGGAGTTGCTGGTTTTTGTTTTTGTTCAAAAAAGATGCTTTAAATCCGCGTGGTGCCTCAGGGGTAAAACGCAGCTGCTCCCCAGGTGAGGAGGGAGACAAAAGAGCTCTTACCAAGCATATTATTGACTGTGATTCTATTATTCTTAACTACTATTATCGCACTCAGTCGTGTTCACATATAAATAAAGTTTAACTGATTAAAAAAAATTGCCTTTTAAAACTTCTCTTCCATACATGAAAACAGCTCGACATTTAGCAAAAGACTTATGTTGAAGACTTATGTGTTTAAAGCAGGTCGGGCATGTAAAATCACAATTGAATATTCCTTCCGAAAAAACACATACGTTTGAATATATCTGAATATCTATTACAGTTTTAAAATGTGACAACTTGACCAGCTTTCGGGCTGTGTTTTTGCGCGGCAGGCTTGGGCGATTCGGGCAAAATTTCAACCATCCATTCGGAGCCCCCAGCCTCCGCTACCGCCTCCCTCTCCTCCTCCTCCTCCTCCTCCTCCTCCAGAAACGTGGTGGTGGGACGGCTCCTATGTCCGGGATAGTGACACGATTTGGTTTGGCTTTTATTTTGCTCCTCCGCTCTTTATCCTCTGTTGTGAGTTTTAAGAAACGGGAAAAAAATGCATAATTAAGCGATTGTTTTAACCGAACCTCCCGGTGAGACCCGGTGCTCCGTCCCGGGCTGCGGTGCGCCGTGCGGGGCGTGTGCTGCCGGCAGAGCCCGGAACACCCGTCGAGTCCGGAGCCTCTTCCAGAACACTGCGTCCTTTTTTTTTTTTTAAACCTTTTGTTTTTTTCAATTTAATGAGCATAAAGCCGTCCATGCACCTACTCAGCTGGCGGATAAAAAAAAAATAGGAGCGCACGGAGCTTTTCATTTTCAGATTGAATGTCTTTTTTTTTTCTTTACAATTTGAATAGCATTCATCAGCGCTTCATAGGCTCGTGGCAAGATTTGGACATTTGCCGTACGGTGAAGCATCTCCGGCTCGGTTGGAAGTAAAGTCGGCGTATTTAAAATGACGATCCACTAATGAACGACCGCGGCGCTCCGTGATTTGGACAGTGATCATTTTGGTGTACGGAGGTGTACGGGGTACCTTGTTTAGCTCGGGGTGGAGGCTCCTCCCAAAGCTTTCCATCAGGCTGTCCCCCTTCCCCTGGCTGGCGGTGTCCTCGTCTGATGGGACGGGAGAGTTATAGGCATGCAAAATCAGTCACGTACGGTGGAGACAAATAACCAACCGTAAATGAAGAGGCTCTCAGAGGGTTCCAATTAGTTATTAACATTATTAACACTGGTTATTTTACCACATTTTTTCTAAATGTTTTCAAATGTCCCTTTATTTGCTAAAAGGGGGACGGTTATGAGTTGAGCGCGAGTAAATTTTCAACAGGAATCCCCAAAAAACAAAAGCATATTTTCCTTATTCCGCTGACTGACTGACTGACTGACTGTGTGTGTGTTGGGGGGGGGGGGATTTACATTGTTGGACTCAATGGTTTCATGCTTCTCTGGAGATTCTCCAAAAATGTCACAGGTGAGTTTGTATATTCTGCATGAATTTTCTATGACTACAGGGAAAGTAGGACAGCGAACATTCTCGAAACGCTAGCCGGCAGTTTTGCTCAAATTGCATAACGTGGCTGGCGTTCCTCCAGCGAGAAAGATTCCCTCCCCAAGTCAACACACGATTCCAGAGACTTCGGGAGCCATGTCGAAAGGTTGCCTGTGGTTATTCATGTAACAGGCCCGCGCATTCCTCCGATTCACTGCAAAGTCTTAATAAGCCGGGACAGCTCCAAAACAATGAAGGCACGTTATTCCCCAGGACTTACTTTCTTTAAGTAAAGCACGCAACTTTTTCACGAGAACAGAAATATAAAATTTAATCTTGTGGTTTTAGCATCCATGGCTTTACAGATCCTTGACCGAACATCCACGGCTATCTCTGCCTTCGAACAAGCAGGCGGGTGGTATCGGAGGTTCCTTTCGGGCAACTAAGCAACGGGGGCACTCAAATCAAATAATCTAACGCCTAAATATGTTATGTGGTGTCACATTTGGATGAAGAAACCTGACCACACCAAACCAAATCAGCTGGATCACATCTTCAGGTGTCCCATAGTAACGAAATGAGAATGCCACTTTAATTCACATGCCACTTTAATGCACATATCTGTATATACATAATAGCCTATTCCATATACATAAGCATATTCCCTCTATCTATTCCATTTTATTTCATTGTATTTTATTTTATTCAATATATTTTTATTCTATTCTATAGAATAATAAGTATTCGGCTTACTGTATTACGTTTTAGGAGTCAGTTAGTTGGTCTATTAGAAAGAAATTTTTCCTAGGACATATTGTGTGTTATCACCGGGTGCGTTGCATAACATTTCACTGCATATATGTATGAAAGTATGTATATGTATGTGACGAATAAACCTCTTGAATCTTGAGGTATCGCCATATCTTAAAGCACAAGTGTACCAGAGTTAGTTTTTTTGGGGGGGGGGGGGTCAATACCAAGGCGAGGCTAAACAGAGGGAATCAACAAGCCTAGCTCCGGAGCAATTAAGGGGAATAACATTTTCCAGCAGAGTCGTGTTGTGAGTTTTCTCGGAAAGGGAGAGAAAACTCAAGTTGTGCTTGACATAGCCGTCGTCAGCAGTTTCACATCTCATCCCGATACGGACGCTTGGTTTTGTCGTCGCCGCGGGGGACGAACGCTTTTCCGCGTGGCAGGCGCGTTCTTTTCGAACTCACCCAGGGCGCAGTCCAGGGGGTCCCCTCCGTTCCTCCGGTCCGGGCCGCTCTCGCCGCTGGTCTGCAGCGCCTGCTTCAGCGTCGCCACCCACTCCTCCATCTCCGCCTCGCTGTCGGCGGCCAGGAAGTGGCTGTAGCGGTCCTGCATCTTCAGCTCAAAGCCGTTCCGACGCATCTTGGGGCACTGAGGACGGGACGGGGAGGGAGAGGAGGGACTCGTAAAAGGGTCAGCAGGGAACATTTGGCATGTATTCAAAGAGCATATATTCCCTTGTAAATTGAACTTCCTACTCTTTCACTTGGCACTCGTGTCGTCTATGGGCATCCTGCAAAGCAGCTGATCCTCAAAGCGGGCCCATGACATTTAGCCAGGGGGTCCATGAAAAGATTTGGATTTTCTTTTTAAATATATATATATTTCTATTTCAATCATTTGGATTGTCCTTTTTACGTGTATCTTTTAATATTTGGAAATAAAATATATTTCCAAATATCTCCTTTTACCCAGTGAATACATTGTTTTTATATTCTGCATTTTTAAAATGGTGCAATACAAATTCTAATGCATTTCCCTTGATTTGTGTTTGTTTTCCACATGTAGAAGTGTGAGAAATAGACCTAATAATAAATAATAATGTTTTGGGACATACATGAGGGGGTCGTCAGATTATTTTCTCTCATATAAGGGGGTCCTTGGTTGTCCTTGTCCGTAGTCCTTGGCTATTGTTATTTGCTGTTTACTGTCACTTGTGTCGTGGTATTTGAAGCTTTTTTTTCCCCTCCACTGTTCTAATTTTAGAATGTGCTGATAAACTCAGGATCGCAAGTTTGACACAATCATTCCGTCATTGTGTTTTTGCATGAAAAAAAACCCCAAAAAGAAAATCTCATGATGGGAGAATTGAAAAATCTGCTTTTGCGTGACTCACAAGCCACACTCCCCAGGAGTTGTTATTGCGCCCGCTAGGAAGTAAAACCCTCTCAGTTCCCCTCCCAACTGTCCGTCTCCCGCGTGTGGCCGTCCGCATGACGGCCACCGGTCGCGGTGTCTGACAGAGCCGGTGCTCCTGTGCCAGGGGCCGGCAAAGCCTGCTGGGACTGAGGCCCGGCCTCCCTCCTGCCCCCGTCGACGGAATGCCGTAAATCTGCCTAATTGGGGCGGCTAAAAAGCTCCCGGAGCGCTGCGCCGAGAGCAGGATATGCACTCAGACGTTCAACGAGCCAAGAAGCGGCTGGGAAGTGCTAGTATCCTCAATGTCAGTCCCCTCATGAGCAACTGCCCATACTCCAATATGAGGAGTCACCATGAACCGTGAAAAAACACCTTGGTTTGTGTTCATGGCCGGGCAATACATCGATATAATATCATTATCGTGATACGCCGTAACATCATGATGAAGTTTTGTCTTTGAGGCTGCATTACTGCTTTACTGCATAGGCTGTCTTTTGCTTTTGTGTATTTAACTTTGTCTTTTTTTTGTATCCCTGCCCTCTGTAAGCACTTGGAGCAAAAAAAAATTTTTGTTATCTTAACGTGCGCTATAAAAAAAAGATTGATTAACTGCCCGATCACAGTAAAATAAGGCAATTTTCCCAACTTTATAGATCGTTCTAGCTCTCTAGTTCTAATGCCTCTCCCTGATCGGTTATAATATACACATTTCTGATTACTGTTTTGCTATTGAAGATTTCTTATGCGTAAATATCTTTTGAAAGCAAGATTCAAGATTCAAGATTCAAGATTCAACAAAAGCCATCCCGAAAATATCGTCAAATTGTTGAAAAATAACATAAAAAAAAAAAAAATATATATATATATATATATATGAAAATAAAAGTAACATGTATGTAAACATCTATCCACAGATTTATGATGCCGGTGCATCACTTGTGTACAGGCCCGGTAAGGGGGACAGCCAAATCGCACATTTATCAGAAATTCAAAGAGGGATTGCATGGGTGCATTTAAAAATGTCTAAAAAATGATACATATTAATGCTTGGGATTTGTTGAGCCAAAAAATAAAAATAAAAACACGCATCATTAGAATGACGTGCGATAGTGAGTGTTGAGATGGCTCGCGACATCCCAGCCGTACCTGAACGACATCGATACAAGAATCCAGGTAGATGGACCCTTTGGTTTCCTTGCAGTTCTTCTCGTCCTTGTAGGAGTTGAGGATGTAGGAGCCGTCGGGGAGCTGCGACAGGTAGAAGTACCTCCTCTTGAACACCTGCGCGGGAAAACGGAAGAAAATAAAAAAAAGAGGTCGCACACCCGGGCCTCTCTCAAAATCTCACATTCACCAGACGGCCGAGAAGAGGAGGATTTATTTCCTTGTTTGTTGATGAAGAAAAGTAGTAGCGGGGTAGAGAGAGATGCAAAGGGTTACAGTGCCAAGCCAGTGGCGTTGCTACGGCTACACGCCGTCGTTGTTGCTGCGGCGTGGCATTAATAACAGACAGGCGCTGCGGCGCTGACTCACCCTCATGGAGACAGACAGGCTGCTGTTGATGTTGGCCTTCTGCAGCCAGCCTTGCTTCATGATGCCTCCCCTCTGGGAGCAGAGGGACGCGGAGTCCTGCCGGGCGGACGACCACAAGGAGGGAGTCACGCGCGTGTCCAGGGGGACGGAGAAACACACACACACACACACAAACATACACCAACCACACACATCGCATTTCGCACCGGGGAGCGGTCTCGTGGCAGAGGTGATATATATTTACAGAGGTGAATTCACAGTGTGAACGCTGCAGATACAATGTTATGCGACATAAAATGCCACTGGGTGGGACAAGCAGGTGCTCAGTGGGTATGTGTGTGTGTGTGTGTGTGTGTGTGTGTGTATGTGTGTGTGTGTGTGTGTGTGTGTGTGTGTGTGTGTGTGTGTGTGTGTGTGTGTGTGTGTGTGTGTGTGTGTGTGTGTGTGTGTGTGTGTGTACACAGTGAATTAAATACAACAATGTTCGGGGAAGACAGGGCAAATCACATTGGAGCGGCACTTTCTCCTCTGTGCTTCGGCTCCGCGACGCCACGCCCCACCCCTCCATCTCTGTCATTTAATCTAATTGGCTGGTTGTCCTCCTCTCTCTATCCCTCCCTCCCTCTCTCCTTCTCTCTCTCTCTCCCTCGCTCATCATGCCTCCTCAGAACCGGTGTTACCGGTAACAGCGGACAGTTCACAACAGGGGGGGGGCGGGGCGCTATGCACGGGCGCTAATTACGGATGGAGGGAGACAGGTCCACATCCATACCCGATCTGAGGTCTCCTATAGCCTCCTCTCCTCTTCTCTCCCGTGATAAGCAGACGGTGCTGCGACACCAGCAGCCACTTTCACTTTCACTTTTGTAGCGTCAGACTAAAGTAATGCAATCGGTGTACGCCCGACCAGTGTTACACCGGTAACGCCGATAACCGCGGCGACCCTAATGCACAGCCACCGACAGAGAGTCCGATTCCAAGGATAAGCCGCACGCCACGCCCTAGTGTCTTTGTGCAGTGGCTCCCCGTTCCTAATGGCGCTAATATTGATAAATTGCCATGGTTATTCCTGCGCGCCGCCCTCTCCTTTAATGGCAAGGGAGAGGACAGAAAGACCTTCTCAAAGCTCCCCGTTCTCCGTCACGAATGGAATGTACGTCTTGCGGAAGCATCCACGCCGCCGACGCAGCTCTGACGCACGGTGTCAGGGGAGCAGTCGTACGCTGGAGGCCTCTCCGCTCCACGGAAAGCATCCTTTCAATCACCGACCCCGGTCTTCTTCGGGCTAAGTTTATCCCCATCCGGTTGGAAGGGGGGGGGGGTCGATGGATGCTATTTATAGGGACTATAAGGCCTCTGGTTTCACTGCCCGGCACTCAGTCCCGCCGCCGATGGACCAGCCCTGGACCTGCAGAGCACAGGGCTGCAGCAGAGAGTCCACAAATTCAAAACACTTCAAACAGAAACCCAGCAAAGGAGTGGTGTCGAGCAGACAAACCATTTGTTTGAAATCACTTTTGGTAAACTGGTTAACCGGTCAATTAGAGGAAAGCGGTTCTGCACAACGTGCTTGTCCCATTGAAGGCCAATGAGATTTGATTTTACTTCCGCGCATGACCTCCGTACGCTTTCAGCAACTTGTGTGTCGGCGCTTGCTTTCTTGTACCTTTCCAAGTTGCCACGTGAATTGATATTGAAAACTGTGTGAAATGGAAAATGAGTAAAGTGCATGACATAACCTACTGAGGCATGACCTACAAAGTGGAACCTGATTGGCTCATAACAGGAAGCTGGCTTGACTGTAGATCTGTAGATCTACAGTATCTACAATACTGTAGATCCTCTGATAGCCCTGCGCCCTTCTGTGGTATTGCGTCACAATTTGAATGGATAAATTAATAATTAGGGAGAAGAAATGATCCAATGTTTGTCGGGACATGGACCTTCAGCCTCTTTAACGAGGGATTCATTTGGTTTGAAATGACATATGGGCAGATATCACAACATATATTGTGTAAACTTCCCTTTGCTCATTGTGATAATGAACATACATATCCTAATTTATGTGTCCTAGCTATTGTAACATAATTTGCTGATCTCGGGTCACTTCTGTGTCAGTGGAGTTGCCATTTTAGCCATATGGGCACGTGGAATCATTTATGACAGCCAGCCTTGTCTCAGTGATTTAAATCCAATACGCGTGGGTAGACGGTTTCTTTCCTGAGAGCGTTTCATAGCCGTAGGTATGGCGCAAAGAGGCCGCGAGGGCGCCCCCGGGGAACCCCGTATCGGTCCGCCCAGGCCCCCTTGCGATAACCGATGCCCGCCACGCACCGCGGCCAGCCGGGCCCCGGCCGCTCACCTCGTCTTTGGCGTCTTCGTCGATCTCAAACACGTGGGCCGGCAGCTTGTCCGTCTTCAGGCCCTTGCTGTGAGAACGGGGCGAGAGAAGGGTCGTTAGGGCGTCGGCGGCGTTTTAACAATCCCCGCCGTCCCCACACCCCGGCCCGCCACCCTTGAAAGACTCAATCAACCGACGCAGTACTCAGACACTGGGGGGAAAAAAAGGCATCTCCTGGTTGAAGGGCAGGTTTGACTGACTGATTCCAGTTGCGGTGGAGTCTCCCTTACCTTGGCAGCATGCGGAAATCGCCGGAGTAGGCCTCGTATTTGTAGTTGATTACGTGCCAGTCGGTGTTGTACGTCTTGATGCACTGCCAAACGGGGCCACACAGAAGAGCCGGGTTAAGAGAGGCTTTTTTCAAAACGCATCCAGGGGGCCGGGGGAAAAAAACAACCTCGCGGAGCATTGAGTTCTGTCCTGCGGCTGTGTGTCGCGTCAGCGGCAAAATTACATCCAAACAATTTTGTAAACGAAAGTTTGATTCTTAACCTCTCCCTCTTAACTGCGTGTTAATACGTGCTAAATATATACAGTATATGTGTATATATATTTATATATCGGTCTCTTGACTCTCGTTATATGATTTGCTCGGTTGTGAAACTGGGAGCAGGAAATTTCCTAATCAGGCCTTGAATAGTGTCTTTGTTAAATCGATGCTTCGTAATCCAGGATTTGTATGTGCCCAGACAATCGCTATGGAGATTGACTCCACGCCTGGCGATAGTCATAAGAGCTGAGTAAGGACTGCACATTTTGGGAGCTGGAACGCTGCAGCCGTATTATCTGTATCCATCTGTAAATTGACATCTGTATCTGCTGTATCCATCGAGAGCTAGAGAGACTATTCTCTGGCGACGCCGTTTGTGCCTCAGCCCAAAATGATTAAACAAATTGCTTTTGTTTACAATGTTGGAGGCGACAGAAAATGGCTGGGGGGCGGATGGGGGTCAGTCAGGGTTAGGGTTAGCAGTCGGTGGATTATCGTACCTCTTTGGCGAACAGGCTCCTGGCTTCCCTCTCAGCATTTTGGGGGACTGAGGGGTATACTGTCCTCCTCTGACGGGACACCTGGGACTCCTGCATTTAAACATGTGAACACACACACGCAAGCACACACACACACATGCACACGCACACACACACACACACACACACACACACACACACACACACACACACACGCGCACGCAAGCACGCGCGCACACACACACACACACACACACACGCAATTATATCGAAAGTTCCCATCACAAACAAAATATGTCGGAGAGACAGAGAAGGGAAAGAGTGAGAGTGAGAACAGAAGAATGCCTGCGGACTCTCTCGTGGACGCGGGGCAAAACGAGACAAGCAGCGAGAGACGTGCGTCTAAACAAAACCACATGCGTGTTACGGGGCACCGATAAATACAGGGGCCTTTTGTACGTTTCTGTGTCGAGGTCCTGGCGGTGATTTACGATGGGAAAAACTTTGCCGTCGAAAGTGAAATGTCGAGCCCTCTCGGAAGCTGCTCTTACCCTGGACAATTTTACAGGATGGGAACCTGCTGATTTCGCTCTTTATCGCGAAACCACCGAGCGCAGCTCTTACCCGCTCCCCACGGGAACAAGCTCTGTGGCTGTGTTCGATGGTGCAGGAGATGAGATACCATGTCATTTGTTTTTGAAGGGTAGAAAATAAAGAAGTGGCCATCTAATATTGGACCCTGGGCTGAATAGGCAAACTCTCTATTTCGCAAAGGTCCAAGTGCAAAAAAATGTTTATTTCTTTTTTAATTTTATTTTATTATTTTTAAGTCAGACACAAGCAGGGCTATATATGGCATTTGGAGTTTAGACTGTGTCTAAACACTGTGTTTGGCCTCACCGAGACATCATCAACGGGGCAGAGCAGCAGGTCTCTGTGCGGGTCGCTGTGGATCTGGGCCTTCCTCTGGAACACCACAGTCTCATAGTCCAAGGGCTCGATGATCTTTGGCTGCTCCTGTGCGAGGGAGGAGGGAGGGCAGCCGTCAGGGCGGAAGGAAGCTGACATGATTGCACTTTCTATTCTGTTCTCTTTTTGTATTTTGTTTTTTTTTGCTGGTTCCACGGCTACCGCCCCGTTGCGAAAGAAGCCAGGTGAGAAGGCGAACGGCAAACTATAACTGCATTGGTTTGACAAAACCTGCCGAAAAGCTTGGATAGAAGACGGCATTCTCAGCAGTCCCGTGGGGAACAAACTTGATCGAAGGGTTTCTCAGTGTGGCTGCAGGTATTCTAATACTTTTAAGGACAAATTGAACTAAAGTGAAGACAAATCATCTCTTATTCAATATGTTCCAGGGCTGCCCCCTGACAGTCGATGAGTCGAATCATTATTCGGAAAGCCGTCAGTGGCCTGAGATTCTTTAAGTCAAGCAGTCGTTTATTTTATGGGTTTTTTTGTCAGTTAGTGTGCATTACAATCACAGGATAAAACAGATAGAAGCTTACAAAATGCACGGGGATAACATTTCAATGAGGAATTATAAATAAAGGGTATCATAAATATATTTTTATATGTGTGAATTGCTCATGTGCAGATACGGAGGTGAACACGGCTCTCCAAGCGCCCCGTTCCTCCAAATAAAACAACTAAAAACAGTGGCATGACTCGTAGAGATTATTTTCTGCGCATAACACATGGAGAGGGGTTGATCGGGGAGAGAGTCACAAAGAAAGTGCCGTGTCCCATTATGCACTTTCTCATTCCATAAGCAGATGTAAAATAAAATAACCCACATCTAAAATAAAAAAACACTGATTTGGCGTGCCGGTCGCAGACACCCCACCGCATCGTCTGCTACCGTCGGAGAGGGAGACAGGTGAGACAGCAAGGTGATAAGGATTTTCTTGGATTTTGCTCTACAGCTAAGAACGACAGTTAAGTATACAGCGAATTGGCTTAATCCAGAACAGGTAAGTATAGTGTAGCAGGTAAGTATGAAGGTAAGTGTCAGGTGCAACAGTGGGCTTAGAGTTTTATAACGACAGAAACGTTGACTCTGATGAAGAAGAACTTCACTCATTTAAAGAGGAATAAATGTATGGATAAATTAGACAAACATACACACACATCTTATGTAAGCAAATAATGACTTTTGCTGCCTCATATTTGTAACTGGGTTGAACCTTTATGATAAAAATGTGATCTTGTGGCTTTCATTCTTTTTACCTTTCTTTTTCAGTTGGTTTCTATGCCTTGACATATCATTTGTTATAACTACACAAACAAACACCGGAGGCACACTACAAATCCATCAAGTCAAATTCCCTTTACATGCAAATGTCGGCTTCCTTTGCTTTAGCAGATCATTTATTTGGGATTTTGACAAACAGTGGCCCTGTGGGTGCAGTGCTGTAATAGTTCTGCAACCCAGCCCTGCTCTTTAAGAACAGTTCATCAGCGCTCTGACCGCCATGAGATCTCGCCACACATACCCAAAGGGAGAAACGCGCGAGAGAAAGAAAGACATAAAGCACGCAGAGCTGAAAGGACCGACATTGAAAGGCAAAACAGCCGCTCAGAGAAGGAAAGCCACAGAATGACAGCTGCCAGAGAGAGAGAGAGAGACAGAGAGACAGAGACAGAGAGAGAGAGAGAGAGAGAGAGAGAGACCCAGTCAAGTCATGCCTCGACGTTATTTATTCGGCAAGCTTTATCCAACTCAGCTTAAAATGGTGTCAGGCTTAGCCTAGCGCTCCTTTGCCCTGGGATGCATCAGGATAAGGGCAGACCACCTTTAGTTCAGGTAATTTAATAGAATTTAATGTTTTTCAATCTCAGTCTAAACTACCAAAACATTAATAACCGTGAAATATAGATGTACCTGGTTCCACATTTTATTTTAGCCTCCGCACATAGGTCTTTTCAACAGTTTTTCAACTGAAAATATTCCATCGGGAGACATTTGTCAAAACAAGATGGAAATGTCGAAGGTTGGCGAGACACCACAGAGGTTTAATAATGTTCATAAATGAGCACAAAACAACAATCAGGGCAGCTGAACAGCAACTAACCTGACACGGCATCTAGTTCTAGTACTGCAGTCCCTTTTCCCTGGCCAGACTAATGCCGAGTTCAGCCTACGTGTTTCTGGGCTCATTTTGCACTCGCCCACAGGCTTTTGGAGAAGGCCGAGCAAAGCCCCAGATCGGAAGGAAATCATAGCGCTGTAGGGCTGTCCCATGAGCGACGAGCGTGCGCAATCCGACCGCTGGCGGCCGACGACGGCATCAAGCAGGTTTAATATCTGGTTGCGTTGGGATCGAGTAGGGAGTGCTTGGCGAGCTACAGCCAATGAGAGCAAACACGGGATCACCGGGAGGGGGGGAGTCGAGAAGGCGAGATGGGAGTGCACGGACCAACAACAAACACACAACGTACCTATTTTACTTTTCTTCTTTATATGTTTTTAATATATTTCTTATTTAAATTCTGCTTTTATTCTTTTTTTTTTTACAGTGATCAGGGATACAATAACAAATAAATAGTCCTGTCATGAGCATGGTATCATTTCCGGTGTCAATTCTCACTGGGGTGTTTTCATGACAAAACATAGTTTTGAGACCAAACAGACTCTTGTAATGTGTGACCCCCTGTCACTGATCAGTCATGTAGTGTGCAAACCACGAGACTGCGAGATTCCCGATCCTAAACAGAAAGTCGTGTAGTATGAACAGCACGGGGATCCAAAGACTTTGAAAGTCGTGTAGTGTGCCCGTGGCATAAGGAAACAAAGCACTTTAAACAAGTTCTATGTGTTGTCACAAAACAAAAACCTCCGTGCAATTGTAGCCAAGAGTCATAACTTCCTGTTTCAGGTTTCATAAAGAGGTATCTGGTTTGATATGAGCAAAGCATTACCTCTAAACTAGGCCCACCAGGCAAACCACGCCGTGTATAACTGGGTCAAGACGTGATCACCTTAGGAGGGCTAAACTGATGGTGGTGGTGGGAGTGTATATGTGTTAAATCTAAGAAAGTGCAACTTTAAGCTCAAGCTAAGCGGTTGCAAATGGCAACAAATTGCTTGGCCAAATGCTTAAGCCCTGGATGGGCTACATGCGGCCAAAGGAATTCCCTTGCGCTTGATCAGCTTCCCTCGCCACAACACACACAACACAGAGTGGCTCGCTGACACGGCGTCTGCAAGCTGCACTTGCGGGAGGGGAGGGGACAGGGTTCCAGGGAGAAAGATGGCGAGAGAGAGAGAGAGAGAGAGAGAGAGAGAGAGAGAGAGAGAGAGCCCTAACCGGGCCCCCTGTCGCACTTCAAATCACAGCTTCCTTTTCTAATGAATCCGTGTGAGTGTTTTTGTGTTTTGAAGGGACGTTCCACCTGGTCCTCATTGATTATTCCATTACAAGTGTGCAGTGCAGTGCAGCTGTGGTTTATGCCTTTGTTCTGCTCTCAAAAAAGGTAGGGGTGGAGGGCAAAAGGCGAGCGAGAGAGAGACAGAGAGAGAGAGAGAGAGAGAGAGCGAGAGAGAGAGAGAGAACACGCTCAAAACATACTTCAGCTTCTGCTTTCGCTTCTTAAAATCCAGCATAAGGCACGTGGACACGTTGAGGGTCACATTCTTTGACTTGTTAGGCACATTCAACACTATTCAGCAACAACCGCTCCCCCATAAGCTGCTGACAATGTAGATAGACGCTGCCAATGTGGCCTGGATCACGGACGACCCAACTGGTAGGCCGATTCATGCGGCTGCAGCTTGGCAGGCTCCGTTCTGGCATCGCAGAGGCCCTCGTACAAAAACTGTCGGCGCAGACTTTCCTTCAGATCCATTAGAGAGTGCGCAGAACATTTCTGTGCACGGGTAGAGCTGCCACAATTATTACATAATTCGGCTGACTGCGACCATTTTGTAAAAATCGCGAGATGCCACAATCACATGTTTCCATCCACATGTCAAGGGGATTTTCAAGCCAATGTTAGAAATGTTGCAAGAAATGAAAAGGGGAATTGGGGTGTTTCCACTTGTTGGGTTGGGGCAAATTAACTGTCTAACCAAATGTTTGTGTTCAAATGTTCAATGTCAATAGATGGTTCTTCTGCAATAGATAGTACATTTATTATTACACTATTGTGAGCTCTTACCATGATAGTGTCGTGAAATGAAACAAGAAATATGTTCATCTCAACAATTTAGTGTCAGGATGGTGAGAAGGGGGACACTTCTCTGCTCTGATATGCTGGAGCAGATGCATCAAAAAGGCAAAGAGAGAGAGAGAGAGAGAGAGAGCGCCTCGACAAACTGGTGAAGAGGGCTGTCCCAGACCTGGGCATCAGACTAGACACCCTGGAGGCTGTAGCAGAAGGGGTGAAAGGGTAATAGGGTCAGTTGCTTGGCCACGATGGGCAAAACCTTCCCACCACCAACACAATACATCGGCAGAGAAGTACTGTACCTTAAGGCACAAACGGATTCTAGCGTGTTTCTCCAAGGAGCTTATTAAATTGAACAACTCTTACCCCGTCTGGCGTGGCACCGTCAGGTTTTTTTTGCAAACATCTCTTCACAATATACCATTCTTTCACATAGACCGGCAGTTTTTTAGAGCAATATTCCAGGTGAGCGGGCTAGTCGGACCCCTCATTCTGATTCAGTCATCGGAACAAATCTTCCTCGCCCCTCACTGGTATCCGCCATATTCTTGCGAGTGAGAATTCTTTGGCCTCCAATAATCGGAAAACTGCAGGAGAAATGAAATTTTCCTGCTCTGCTTGTAGATTCATTGAGCTCGCAGTGTTTCATTCTCACACTCGCTCTTGGTGTTATTTTCTTTTGCAACCAAAAGTTTTTTCCAGTCGAAACTCTGACGTTCTTGCAGAAGAGGAGAGGTGAGTAACCTCACGTATTACATTACATTTCTTCTGAGGTTTTGCTCTGAAGGGCACCGTTGCCTGCTCGCACCACAAATTAACAGAGTTGTGGTCCATCAACTTAACTCTCGTGAAAGGCCTCTATGGTTATTTTCTACTTGGGGACTAGACCTTCTTCCCGGTCAGCCTGAAGCTGCAAATCCACAGGCAGCAACAAATGCAGTGCTACGTTGTCAACAACAACAACAACAAGGAAGTCCTGGGTCTGTTAATGCGTGGTTTCTGGCTTTGACGGCGGGGCCCGCGCTGCACTCAAGACGGGGTCTCAGCTTCCTGTCACGTGCACATCGAGCTCAACCACAGCGCCACGAAATTTAGATGAGCCGTCTCACCCGGGCCAAGAGGCTGCGCCGCTCTGTAACACCGATCGTGTTACAGGAGCGGGGGGGAAGAAAAAATAAAAAAATAAAAAGCACAGGACGATGTGAGGTCGTTTGAGTTCTGCTTTCATGAGAAAAGGAATAGAAATCTTCACTGTCATGAGCACCGAAGCTGTTAATCTGCAGTGCCAGTGATTGAGAAAGAGATGAAGACAGAGAGAGAGAGAGAGAGAGAGAGAGAGAGATGACAAAACACTGAAAGGAGATGGCTTAACGCCGGGGTGGAACCTTCCGCTGTGACCTTCCCATGTTGTGTTTTTCATTTCTTATATCAATCTCCCATGGAGCTCGCTTTTTTTCATGTCAGATTTATCGACCTGGCTCCCCAGAACACACTACGCTGCAAAAAACAAAACTAAAAACAAACAAGTCAACAAGCCAGAACATGTTATAAATAAAAATTACTTATCTTCGAGAAAAATTGACATGGCTACATTTGTGTATAGGATTATTCAGTTGAGCTATGCTAGCTCTTCCTACGATTATTTCTAAGTGAAATAAATCAGTTAAGTAAGTAAGTGCGTTTAAAGTAAGTTTAAGTAAGTAAGTACATTTCTAACGAGAATAGCGGACTTTAGATGCTCTCAACTCTGAAAGAAGAAAGATCGAGGCATCAAAATCATAAACCCCATCTCATTTGATTTCCAGTTTCAAGAAATATAACGTAAAATCATCTCACCCCATTGGCTGATAATTTAGCTCGATCCAAGCGGTAGTAATTTTTTCTTTATTTTCATTTTCTTCTTTTGGGGGATGGACTTTTTTTTTTTTTTTTTGCAGCGTAAGCGCAGATCGCTGATCACCTCAACACGGCAACACGCCTCTGTGGAGTTGCTGGGACTTGACGCTGGCATGGGCGCTTTTTCCAGATGTTTGCGGCCCATTACTGTGCAGAGCATGAGAGGGACTCAAGACCTCCAACCCTCACACAAACCGGATGGGTTTTATGTGCTGGCAAGCCGGCTTACGGGTCACGCATGCACACACATGCATGCTGACACATCAAGCACACTCTGACGCATTGATCGTGTTCATCAAACCCAAAGACACACACACACACACACACGAGGGCCGAACGATTAATCTAATTCAAACCGACATCGCAATTCGACAGAGCGCAATTTTGAAGTTGCAAAGCCTTTGATTAAAAAAAAAAAAAAAAAAGTTTCTTGTTTGCTCCGGTGCGCTGTGCACGGCGTGTGCTGCTGGCAGAACATCTGCAGAGTCCGGAAGGAGCCTCTTCCAGAACATTGGTCTGTTTTTTTTTTTTTTACCTTTTTGTTTTTTTGGGGGTTTTTTTAATAAGCATAAAGCTGTCCCTGGCACACGGGGTGGTGCTCCCTGTATGTCGACGTACGCGCGCAACATTTTTATAATAAATAATAAATCTCTGGTGAAACACTGCATATTTTTTGAATGTTCATTTTCAGACTTGAATAATTACAGTTTTTTTTTAGGTTAAATCAATCAGTCAATATTCAACTGTGATTGAAGGTTTTTCTTTTCCCAATTCAATAGGTAAATAAAAATCTATTATACATATTCAATTCATGCATCTAGCCTACAGCCTGGCCTGCAGGAAAGAGCAGTTCATATGTTGACTGAATCCAATGTTGTGTTGGTCATACTCTAGAATGATTTATTGCTTGTGTTTAGTGAATAACACAGAAGATAAGGAACTTTAAGCCAGCCTTAACACACACACACGCACACACACACACACACACACACACACACACACACACACACACACACACACACACACACACACATATATAAACAGATGTGCGGCCAAACCCTGACCCCGCCATGTGCTCCAGTCTGTGCTTACAGGTAGCATGGGAAGCCTTCCCTCTACCCTCTGCTCTCTCCAGGGAAGACTAGTTAAGGCAGCCTCCCTAGCCCCTTGCAAAATGACCTCTGGTATTTGGATTTAGGGCAAAATCCTGTGATCGCAGTAACATGTTAGCAGGCCTTGTGTTTATACTTCACAGTGCCGTTCTACACCGCTAACAAACCATATGTTACACACACTGCCGTCAGGAGGAGCCCACAAATCAATAGTGAGCACCCACCTGATCAAAGGCCTTTGATGCATTACCCCACTGCAGGTTCGCTAACAAGCACTTTCCCCAAATTACAGCACTAGAGACGCATGCTTAGCACGCACAATATGACAGAGGCACTTTCAACCTGGATTCAATCATTTACATATCGTAAGTGGGGGTGGGGGCAATGGATAAAAATGTATTTTCGAAAAATATTTAAGCTACTTAGTTCAATATCAACAAATAAGTTAAAAGACATTCTTATAAAACACCATGAAAACATGCAGTACTTGTAAAAAATGTGAGATACTGTCTTTGCAGCAAACGTCCGCCCGCTAGGTGAGAAGAGAATTTTCTGATATTCCCTCCTTTGTAAATCATGTTGACAAAGGTTCAGGCCCAGTGACCTCCTTGCCCCATTATTTGGGAGATCCCACAGCCGCTCCACTGTACTTTGGCACTATGGTAGATAGCGATGGTGGCGTTGGGGGTCATTTTATTTTGGGCTTTAAGGACATGTCATTTGAGGTCGCCGCAGAGCAGGGAAGCTTGCACAACTTCAAGTCGCTCGCATCAGCTGCAGCCGCTGTAGCGGAGACACCATGAACCGTCCGGCGGAGGTGAAGGCGAGGAGGCGAGGCGAGCGGCGAGGAAGACCGGCGGGAAGGAGAGGCACAACAGGACACATCGACGAGTGAACCGAAGACGCGCAATTTGACACGGAGTTCCGGGACACACACACACACACACACACACGCGCACCGGAAGCACGGCTGTATCATGCTCGAGGGAATCCCCGTGTTAAGAGGAACACAAGGCCTTTCCAACCTCTACAAAACAGCGCTTGTTCTCAGTCACCATGCCGACCATTACCCCGAGGAATTAGTGGACCACGACTCGAAAAAAACGGACGCAACAGAAAACACAATACGACGCAGATAGACACTTGCAAGACAATGAAGATTTGCCAAATTCACACATACGCACAAAAGACACGCGCGCGCACGCGCGCGCACGCACGCACGCACGCACACACACACACACACACACACACACACACACACACACACACACTCTAGCCTAAGTTTTGCACTTAGGAGGACCTCATCATCACAAGATTGCTATGCTGCTAACTCCTTTGGGTCACACAGTCTTGGAGATGATCATCATAAGACCCAGGAGAGTGGCCCCCTGACAATGAGGCTTTTTCACCTTAGGAGTGCCGCAGACTCCTCTGGATATCTATTAACAGCTCCAAGAAAATGCCTGATCTGTATCAGGGATATGCCCTCGTTCCATCAGACGGGAACGGGGACGATGACCCCAATGACAAAGGGAACCGTCGCTACAAAGAGCGCGTCGGCGAGCAGGAATGAGTCCGCGCTGACACCACTGGAAGTCTCAGCCGAGGAGGGGGGGGGGGTCCGGCCTTCTCAAAAGAAAAATAATGGGATTTATCTCTTTCACACGCATGCGTGGCACACAAACCGCTTCATCAGCATTACCCCCCCCCCCCCTGCCATTCATCTCAAGCCGCTGAGCCTAAGCTCCCATCACTATCACAGGCTGTGACCCAAAAGAAAACCAAAAAAAAGCAACATCCCGGTTTTGCGATGGAATTTGTCAACATCCATGCCGGTCGATCGGCGGCATTTGCGAGGGCTGCCATCCGTCGAGCGTGGGGCAAATCCACCACAGTGGGCAGAGAGGAGCCCACGCCGCGCCGCACGGTGGGCTCCGTCCCTCGGGCGCACAAAAGGAAGCCGAGGAAGCTGCAGGGGAGGAGGAGGGGGGGGCACGTGTTCCACGGGCAACGACACGCTGCGGCCGCACCACGACCCCGGCAGTCAGTCAGACAGACAGACAGACAGGCAGACAGAAAGAGAGACAGTCAGTCAGTCAGTCAGACAGACAGAAAGAGAGACAGTCAGTCGGGCAATCGGGCAGTCGGACAGACAGGCAGTCAGTCAGTCAGTCGGGCAGACAGAAAGAGAGACAGACAGTCAGTCAGTCAGTCAGTCAGAGAGACAGTCATTCAGTCGTTCAGTCAGTCAGTCGGGTAGACGGCAGTCGGTCAGTCGGGGAGTCGGCAGTGAGTCAGTCGGCAGTCGGGTCAGCCAGTCAGTCCAGAAACCACGTTGCATCTTACGACTCAAAACGAAGCGTGAGCCATGTTTCCTGGGGAGGGCTGAACGGCGTCGTTTCACAGTTTCACAGTTGACTGAATGGAAGTCGCGTGGGGGGGGGGGGCAATTTAACAACGGCAACGACAACAACAACAACAACAACAAAAAAAAACCCCGCAAAAACCATCCGAGGAGCCGGCGTTAATACCGCCATTAGCACCGCGGTACTCACCACCACCACCGACGTCCTCACAGCCTCCGACACGCTCTGCCGGACCTCCGCGGCGGTGCCGAGCTTGCTCAGCCTCTTGGTGAATTTGCGCACCTCGGCCATGGCGTGAGATTGCCGGTGAGGGCCAGTACGGGTACGCGGCGGTACCCGACAGCTGCGGAGTGGCGGCGGAGGAGGAGGAGGAGGAGGAGGTGGAGGAGGAGGAGGAGGTGGAGGAGGAGCGGCCAGCGGTTTAACGGACTGACGAGGCGGGGCTGAGGGCAGGAAGAGGCTCGCGCGTCGACTCCCGAAAGCTGGCACGCGCCGACTACCGTTATCTCGGAGCGCGTGCGCGCGCGCGCGCCCGCCCGCTCCCTCGAGGCGCCGGATGACGTCAGTTCCCCGTCACCCCCCCCCCCAAAAAAAAAATCAGCGTTGAATTTCGATCGGTGCGAGCGAGTGACGTTATTCCGCATGACGTTGTGCTTATCTTGGAGGAAACGATGGAGTTATGGTTTCTTATCCAGTGCGCTTGACGGGCGCCATCCTTTACGAGACTAACCAGCGTCATCTACGGGAACGAGTCGGCAATCGCGGGTGCTCGTTAACGGGACGCGTCGAGGATGAAATCATTCGTTTTTCTCGTTTGTCAAATGCTTTCGTGGGCGGGGGCTACTTCTGTGGTGGAAACACATGGCTACATCTGCACATAACAACCAATATCTATATACGACGACCTTTGTATAAATGGGTTGGACGGACCAGCAGGGTTGACCGGGGGATTAGCTCAAATGGTAGAGCGCTCGCTTAGCATGCGAGAGGTAGCGGGATCGATGCCCGCATCCTCCAAAAAACATTTTTTCGTTTACAGGCTGATCTCATACGTACGTGTAACGTGCTCGTTTATTTGTGTTTACTACACTTTTTTTTTAACTCAACCCTACAAATCCAGACCGTTTCAAAAATTTGGGAATATTGACAGGTATTGTTGAAGTTGGCAAACTCACAAAGGAGCACATGGTGACAAAACACCACTTGTCATAGATTACTTTACATTTGAATATTGCTAATATTATTAACTGTATGTTTATAAACTATTTAGACAGACTTCGTTTTTTCATCTGATTTTGTTTACCTTTTTAAGCTTTCACTGCACAAATGGAGAATCTTGAGTCTCAAAATAAATCCACACCGCATCGCTTCAGAGTATAGTACGTTTTATTTATGCAAAGAAAAACATCGATGTATCACAACATTGACGGGAGTGTGCCTGGGGACCCCCCCCCCCCCCGGGGGACCCACATCTGCCGGGTGCCGAGTCCCCTAGCGGCTGTGTTGAGAGAACTCCTTCAGAGCCCACTTCTTCATGTCGATCTCCCGCCGTAATCTGGAGTACTCCTCGGCCACCGCCTCAAACTCCTTCCCCAGGATTTCGAAGGAGGCCAGCTTGGACTGCGCCGACTGCCTTTCCGCCTTACAGGCCTTCAGCTCCGACGCCAGCTCGTCCCTGCGTTGATCGGTTGGCAAGAGCGGTCGCACGAGACAGCGAGGGGTGGCGTCTTACACAGTGGGTTCTTATTTTGTGAATTTTGAATACGAAAAACTTGAATTTGCATAAAAAAAAAAAAAATGGAATTAAAAGTTTTTCTTTGCGCAAATGGCCTAGATTTGCCACATTGCAAACAATATATAAAGGGGGTTTTAAACTCTCATTCATGGAACGTGGGACATGTTTGCGCAAGCTCCTCACTGTTGTACCGGAAAAGACCAGCTCTGCCAATTTCTCCCTGACAAACAGAACTTTGTGATGCGAAACTCAGACCCAAATCATCCGACGGCCACTCGGGGGAGGATCTGACTGTCGGTGTGACCGTAGCAATTGCGTCGGTGCGGCTTATTATAAATATCGAAACAAAACCAAAATTGGCATCTGTTTTTGTTTAGAATATATCGATTTGAAGAATAGATGGGTGGATTTCGCCACCATCAAAAGGTCTCAAACGCGAACCTCCCCCCATTTCTCGCATTGTGATGACATATGGGAAAATGCTTGGTGAGTATACGTACAGTATTAGCCGACTACTTGCCTTATTTTTCGATGTGCGGATATTGTGTCAGGAGTGTAGGTATCAAGATGAATCTCCACAATCTCTGTCCTGAGGAAGAAGAAAGGCGCACAGCGCGTCTTTTAGGTTCCCCACAGATACGTACACAGAGCTGACTGGCATTTATACAGTCGAGCCCCCGGGATCTCGTTCCGTTTGCACGCACGGTAAGGCAGATGTCGTCACTGAATGTGGCGATAAAATAACTGACCAAAACCGAGAAAAGGGTCCAGCTAGCTACCTGATTTTTTGCAAGACCAGCTCATATTTTCCCTCAAAGTAGTCCAGCGTCTTTCTGTCCAGGGCGATCTGGATCTTCAGCCGGTGGTCCAGGATGAGCGTCTGGAGGAGCTGCATACACTTGATCATCTCCTGGAAATCGAGGAAAGGGTGAAGAGCGCGAGATTGAAGCCGTTGCTCCGGTTCGGCAACAAGTCCTTCTTCTTGGATCCGCTTCGGAACACGGCGCAAACCTTTAAATTTTTTCCCTCCTTAGGACAAAAGTTATGCAATGACTGTCGAGTAGTATGTATTAAAGCACGAGGTTTGACTACATCATTTAAGGACACGTCGAAAGTATGTTTGAAGATTTCTATTTCGCGTAAACCTCTTTGACGGCGGTTATTTGGGCCCTAAACATTTAACCTTCCCTCAAAAAACAAAACAAAAAAAACAAAAACGATCACTCACAGAAAGGTAGAGCTCCGTCTGCCGCTGGAGGAGCACCGAATTCTCCCGACAGACCTCCTTCAGTGCCTCCGCCCTCTTGTCCTGGCTCTCCAGCCGGCCGGCTATGTGAGCCAGATTAGCGTTCATCAAGCCGTCGCTCTTGCCCTCTAATCGGGATCCGCCCCCCAAAGAAAAAAATAATAAAGACAGGTTAGGCAATGCTAATTTCACGTTGAAACAAAAAAAAACCAGCAGGCCGTTAAAAAAGGAAGAACAGCTCTGGTCGAACTGGCGTGTACCTACCCCACTCGGGCTGGAAGTAGGTCAGGAGAACGAAGCACTTTCTTCTCAGATGTTTCTCCAGCTCTCGCGGGAGACCCTGCTTCATTCGTTGCACGTTCTAGGGAGTGGAGGGATCAGCGTTCACGCCGGATGCTCAAGTGGAGCCTGAGCGGGCGGCCGGTGACGGCTCACGCCTTCGCTCAAATGAATGGTTTTGGTGTTCGTATCAAGTAGGGCTGCGAGACATATCGTTTCGGCATCGTCAGCGTACTCGTTTATTTATTTATGCCCTCGTTTATTTATGTCAGGATTTATTCGTGGTTGTTAGCCTTAGCCAGGTGTGGTGTGGGGATGGTGTGGTTTGAGCAGCCACACTTGTCCTGGGTCTAGGAAATTGAATTGGGCCCAGGATATGCCTATCCCATATATATATATGTAACTCTATTCCCTTCTATTTTGTACCCCATCTTTGTATGATCTTTTTGAGTCATGTTTAATTTAATTTTATTTATCTTATTCTATTCACTACCTGTGTTATGTTTTAGGAATCCGTTTGTTTCAGTTAGTTGCTAGGTAGGAATTAGGTTAGCTATTGTGTTCGGTTTAGTAACTATTGTGCATAATCCGCGGGTGCGTTCCTAAGACTTTTCACTGCACACTGTATATGTATATGTATGTGACGAATAAACCTCTTGAATCTTGAGGATCAGCGTGGCTGCGTGCCTGCTGCATGTTGGTTGGTCTAACGAGCAGCAGGAAAAAAACCCCATCCCCACACACACACACACTCAGGAGAGGAGCCCTTGTCATGACACGCGTCCAGCTGCTCCAGGCTGGTTCCACCTAGACCACGCTCTACAATAAACTGTGCGTGGGAAACCCTGTGGTCTGTGTCTCTGTGCCGGAGGTCCCTGAAAACGCCAGTTGGGCGGCATGCGGCAGGGGAAACTGCCTCGCCAGTTCTTGGCAGGGTAGGCTTCCAGGAACCCGTTACAAATTTGCAAGAACCCCAGATTCGATAAGACGCGTGCATTTTGATTCTGCTTATCAGTTCCTAAATTTTGCATATTTCAATCGCGCTCCCGACTCGCTCACCTTACGTTGGCGGGGCGCGGTAGCAGACGGGCAAATGTTGTAATAATTCAACCAATGGGCAATTTCCCAAAGTGCCACGTTCCCCCATGTTTGTTCACATCGCTCCCACATGGAGATAATGTAAAGCACCGTGGCGTAAGTTACTGCCCTAAAGCGATTCTGTTGCTGATTTGCGACAACGCAAAAGAAACGATATTGGGGTGCGCACACGCTTCTGTTTACATCCTGGACCATGGCTGACAGCAGAAAACACTCGAAAATTTGGTTTGGCTTGGCAACAGTATTATTTTTATCTATTTTACAAATATTATTTCATTATTTATTTAAATAGTTTTGATTTGTAATTGTTGTTGTTTTTTTGACAATTCCTTATAGGAAAGAGTAATATTTATTTTTATATATGAAGGGAGAAGAAACCTTCCTGTTACAGTTGGCAGTTCACTGATTAAAGCCTAAATGTGCCAAGAATAAAGATATTATTATTTGTATTTTCTATGCACATGCACTCCCCTACAAAATCACCGCAATCATTCTTGAGTGATTAATTCTTTCCAAATAGAGCTATTCAAGTCATCTTTGGAAAATTTCTGTATTTTTTTCTATATAGCAAATCAAGTCTGGTTTTTCCAATATCGTGCAGCCCTTGTAAGCCTGAAATGAACACCTGCCAATTTCCAAAAGAGCCAAACTCTGGATAAAGTTGTCCAATTGTGTAATTTAATTTTTTTACTGATTCAAATACAAGAATGAATTTAATGTAAATTTTCTCTCATATAAAACAATTTATAATAAAATAATAAATTAGCGGGGGGGGGTAAATAAACAAATAAATACATACATACATACTTACATAGAAAATCATTATTGTGGAACCCATCTGTAATTGAATTTGGTCACTGACCCCCCCCACCCACAAAGTCTATTTTATTTTTTCCAGGTTTGGAAACAGCATAATGACCGCACATCACTTGCCTCTGCAGAGAAGGTTAAAGATAAACTCCACACCAAATGCGTGTCCGCTTCCGACTGTCAAATATTCCCCTCTAGTGGCCGTCAGTGAACATTTTTTTCCAGTACTACAGCGGTAGTTTGCTCAGCGGGACGTTGAAAAAAAGCCTCTATATAGTGTTTGCAAAGTGTGAAAATCGTATTTATTTAATTTCTTCCGGTTTGTCCTTGTCATTCGTGCAGTTCTATTGCATTTCTACGGTGGCCAACAAACAGTTTTTGCCAGCATATACCCTCAGTTTACCTGCAATTGGCGGGTGGGCAAAAAAACTTAACTCTGAGCTCCTACTACGACTTACCTTCTCTGCGGGCATGAGCTCCATCACCTGCTGGGGGTCCAGTCCCAACACGGAGGGCTGTTCTTGGACGCTGGTGGCGCTGGGATCCAGCTGTCGGACACACTGGGCCACCAACAGACACTGCTCCATTGTTTCGGAGAACTACGACCCAAATCACAGACACGAGAAAACAGCGATAAACAAGATTCTAAATTTTTTTTTATTATTATTATTTTTTTTAAATAATAATAAATAAATAAATAAATAAATATGTACATATTGTAAGCGGTTTATCTTCCCCTCACAATATTGCAAGGAACTGGAGAGACTTTCACTTTGTTAAATGTATAAATGCAATTGGAACACCTGCAGACAAATGGATTAATTTAATAATTCAGTGCCAGCTGCCAGGTTGAGTGTGTGTGTGTACTGTAATGAGGTAGTAAGTACATGGTAATAATTCATATTCATAATTTATACCCTTTACACCGACAACAATATTGTTTCCACTGCATAGTATTGCATTTTGTATATGCTGTATGTTTTTATATATCTGACTACTTCTAATAGTATTTTATTTATTTTCTGGCTATTTTTATATTACTTTTTTTTTTGGACTCTGGAGATTTTCTGTATGCAAATCGTCTGGTGTGAAGCGCACCAAACCTCACCATGACAAATTCCTAGTACAGTGGAAACCTATTATAGTGATCTTACAGTAATTGATTTTCCCCATATGTTGTCATGTATGACAAGACTCAAAACGAACACTGTCAGCAGACTACTTGATTACGGATTATTTGAACAGCATTTGTACAGGAATGATTCTGGCCTGAGCTTTATGATCTATATACGTGGTTGATCACTGTAACCGTGATCATATCAAGCGGTTTTCACTGTCTCTGTAAATGTACCTGGTGGAATAAATTGACTAATTCTACACTTTACCATGTTCTGATCAGGGGGTACGGTGGCACTATGCCGCCTCACACAGTGCTCCTGGATCATTTCCTGCAGCAGTCTGTGGAGGCTCTCTGAACGCAGCCAGCGGCGTCTCTGAACCTGCAGCTTCTGCTCCTCCTGGATTGAAACATACGCGTGTAACCACAATATTAAGCCAGATAGCCACGAACAAAAAAGTACATCGCATAACTTGACAAAGCGAAAGGAGGTGACGTCGAAGCGGGCGCGGGAGGACTCATTAAAGGCCTTTATCGCTGTTGACGGCGCATGTCAGTGGTTACCCTCTCCAGCTCCGCCTTCAGCTTGGGCGTGAGGCCGGTGCGGTTCACATGCTGTGTCAAGGTGGCAAAGAGCTTGCAGAGCTGCGGGTTCTGGGTCAGATCCTTCTCCGCCAGGTCACACAGCGGGAAGGAGGCCAGGACTAATGAAGAGAAGCCGAAAAAATGATATCAAGGGGGAGATATATATTACATTACATTTCATTTAGCAGACGCTTTTATCCAAAGCGACTTACAATTGTTCAATCACCGACGGACGCAGCCGTCAGGAGCAATTAGGGGTTAAGTGTCTTGCTCAAGGACACTACAGCATGGTAGCAGGAGGAGCCTGGGATCGAACCAGCAACCTTTAGATCACTAGACCACCAGCTCTACCGCCATATATATATATATATATATATATATATATATATATATATATATATTTTATTTTTTTTATAAGTTACATATGTATTTTTTTTACATCATATATGTAGATCAGTATAATAATAGTATGGTTATTAAAATAACATTGAAATAATAGTTATTAATATATAATAAATATATTTAAAATAATTACAAATGATCTATTGGTGTGCGTGCGCGTGTGTGTGTGTGTGTGTGTGTGTATGTATGTATGTATGTATGTATATATATATATATACATATCGAATATATATCGAATATATATCGAAAGCCAGTTACAAAGCTACACATTAAATGAATAATTCAGCTGAGGACAGGGCACAACACATGCACACTCGTTCGTTTGTATTTACATACCCTGCTGATGCAAGTTGTCCCCCTTCCCGAGCGACGACGCCATTACAGATTCAGAGACGGACATCAGACGGACACCATTTTTGCCTTCAATATCTTCTATATTTCCATCGTTTTTGGGGTCTTCAGTGCATCCCGCACACGTTTTTCCGTCAGCGGGCCACAGGCGGCGGGAAGACGACGACGACGACGACGACGACAACAACTCCGCTTCCGCAATCGAACCGCGCGCGTCCCGCCAGGAGGCCTCGCATTGGCTCGAGAGAGCGGTGACGAAACGCAATCTCGTGCCGCGTTCCATGGACGCCGTCGCTCGGGAAAATCGGGACCTCCCTGTCCCAGGGAAGCGCGGACCATTTGCGGACCTTTTCGGTTCGGGCTTCCGAGAAGGAGTTTTGCGGCAGGTCGCTCGGGTCCGCCCTTTTCCCGGGATGCCGACGACGGTGAATGAAGTGACCTCGCATGTTTTTGGGTTTTGTTTTATTTTTAATCTGAAAACCCGACTGACTTGGATCTCGACTGATCCGTCGTTGTTAACGCGGAGTCGCCATACTTTTTGTTGCTTGTGCATTTAGGAGCTTCCCAAACGAAACACGATTGCTGTGTGACGGAGACGTATCATTGTTATTAATAATGAATGAACTTCCCAGGCGGGATTTTTGAATAACACATCGGGCATATATGGAGGATATGGATTTATTGAAAAGATTTAGGACGGGGTCATTTATCTTCTGAAACGACGCCGCTTCTGACGTTGTGGTGCGTTCAAAAACCTCTGGTTTTTCGTTAACGTACCGCGCCTGGCCGGTATACTTGAACCCCTTCATGAACGCTACAGTTAAGATCATCCCTGGGAACATCCACCCCTGGGAGAACGGGACCCTCCGGTAGGTCCGGGACACGGCAAGTCGGAGGTCGAGAACGAAGATCGATGCCGATGCGTGCGCATCAACGGATGCCGGAAACCAGTAATAACACATTATATTTGACCTTAGTATTATTGACAAAAACGACTTCCATGACCCTCGACGGAAAGATGCTTCATGCTTAGGTCTTCACAGATCGTCTCGAGGTTTGTGGACACATTTCAGGGTTCTAAAATATTCGCCTATGGTCGTTTCTGACGTTTATGTTCTAAAGGCTATATATTAATCGCCATGAGTGTGTGCGCCCTTAGCAACAGATGATCGAGTAAAAGCCCCCGATGGGAAGCGTTTACCCGCGTTTTTTTTTTTCAGGAGATACGAAACCGGCTGGAGATGCAGGGGGAGCTCATTTTCGCGACTCAAAGCAACAACACAGGGCTTGGAATTGTATTTTTGCGTCCGTTGAAAAGGGCTCCCGAATATTTCGTCAGAAAACACTCAAAATATAGAAGCCTTTGGAAACTTGTTTGAAACAAAGTGTGGCCTGTGATAATGGAACCGGGCGTAAAGTGACAGAAACGGCCTTCTTCAAGTGCCCTTTTTTTTTTAAATCGTGTCTCCTACCAAAAAGCAACTCCACAACCCCCCTCTACGCTTCACATCGAATGCCAAATCGCATCCGACAGTGGCATCTCCGCCCTAGTGGCCATCAGATGAACTGCATCTGAGCGTCGCAGCAGTAGTGGTAGCAGGAGATTTCCCATCTGCACATTTACCATGTTCCATGTATGAGCGATACATATAGTTTGTAAAGTGCAAATAAATAAAAACAAACAATTCGCTTACATAAAAAAGAGATTTATTGATGGTGAATACGATGCTGTTGCAAACACATGGGTAGGAGGGTAAATTAGGAGGTTTGTGGGACTGTTCGATGGGTTCGGAGCAGGTAATGTCTCCGGTAGGTATGGTGCAATCTGCACGCAGGCGGGATACCACAGGATGCAAGCACGATGTCCATCTGAGAATTTGTGTCTGCCCGAAACCTCCATGTTCTTCAAACCAAGCAGTAACTGACAAGGAGCGCCCAGCACATTCTTCAGGGATTGGTAAGGGTGAGCCAAATTCTGGACTGTTGATATTGGACTATGGAGAGAATTATAGTTTGGTGTTTTCTTTTAGGGGAAAAAAAAACAAAACGTTCCTGCAAATAAAATAAACAAAAACAGGTAACAAAAAATAGAGACAAAAAAAAATCTCTTGCACAAAAAATGGAAGAGAAAAAAAAAAAACTGTTTAAAACAAAGACGATGACGAACAAACAGACAAAACAAATTCAGTATTTTATGAGAGCCTGTGTATCGGCGACACAGGACTCCTCGCCTCCTCGCCAGTGGTGGCTGTCGGACTGTCGCTCTTCAGAGCAATCGGTGAGCAACAGGTAAATCACCCGTACCCACACACACACAGGGAGAGCCTCTGTCATGACATGTGTCCATCTGCCCCCGCCTTGTGACATCTTGCCCCTTTCCACAATAAACCGGTGTGTTTGCAACATCTCTGCCGCTGTCTCTGTGTCGGAGGGCCCTGAAAACACCATTTGGGTGGCGTGTGGCAGGTGGAACTGCTACACCCCTAATGCAGCAGAGAACACTGCCGGAGAGTCCACATCGCACAGTGCTTTTTTTTTTCTTCTCTTCTTTCAATTACGCAACTGAGGAACGTAAATGGTCAAGTACATGATCGTTGGAGAAACGAGTGAAATTTGGAGAACTGGCGCAAATTGGCAGAGAGGAGCAGAGAGGAAACGTCACAGTTGTGGCCCTAAACAACCGCATAGGCGGTTGCTATGGGCGGGCCCTGCCGTCAACACATGCGGAAGAGCATCATAAACGTCATAGCAGGCATCCTGTGTTGGGGTCAGTCGGACTACTAACCAAAACGTTGTGGTGCGCAGAGCATTCCCTTTCCCGATAACAATTTACATTTATGAATTTCCCTAAAAATGTTCTTCTCAAATTCTTTACCCTGTCCTTCATCACTAATTCTTGCAGTGCAATGCAATTATTAGGGGCCAATAAAATCTCGACTGTGCTTCCACAATTCCTTATCTTTTATTAATAATTGACTGAAAGAATATGAATCGCTTTTCTGTAAATCCCATGCAGGGTAATAACCTCGTGTTTTTGAGCTACACTGAACCATGGAATATTCTGCATCTTTCCTGACACGCAATATTTTCAGACAACTCTCTGTCCACTCAGTGGTAGTGGCCAATAAACACATCAGTACCCAGCCACACAGGTGGACAGGGCAACGGTTGGAGGGTATGAAGCTGTGACGTAATGTTGTGGTGTTGGCTCCATCATCTTTGGCCATTACATCGAAAGGTACGGGGAAACTCTCTATCATTCCTAGTCCTGCTGCGGCGGTCGAGCGACCCAATTATGGCGGGTTTCATTCAAGTTTATCCATGCATAGCAAGGAGTATCTTGCACCGGAGTCTATGAGAATTGTTATTGGCGCACCATTTGTCCGGACGATGGGCGGCTGGGGCCAGAACGGGGAGGACGAATGTCTCCTTTAGGTTAGGGTCTTCCAAGGCGTCTTGGAGAAGTGGCGTCTGTTGTGCGGGCAGGTCTGTTGGAGTGGCAGTCCTCACGGGGCGTAGTTGCCGTCGTTGAGTTAGTTCACTTAGCCGCTAGGCTTAAGACGAGTCTAGCTAATCGAATACCTGGTGTTACACCATAACCTGTGACCACCAAAATGGTCGCTGTGGCATATTTTATGCCACCGGTCATTTATTTTTGACATGCCATTGACATGCCATTGCATCGAGGACAGAGTTAGTCTGCAAGCGGAGTTCAACTTCTCAACCTACAATGCCACTCTTTAATCATTCTTTCATCGTGAAGAACTGCTTGCAATAAATCTGTCCTGTGGACGACCTGTGCAATGACAGGAGCACAGCTTTTTGTTATACAGAACTGCCACCAATCCCCCTCTTTGGAGAACGATCTTACCATGTTTTGGTCTCTAAAAAGATAATCATCATTGCTACCCCGAGAGGGGTAGAATCACCACAGTTGAGACAAATAAACAGAACCAAACAACATGTGCATCGTCAAAACTAAACATAGAAACATCAGACAACAACATGTCTCGATAAAAAGGGGTTAATGAAGTTAATTAAAAGGAAGACTGGAACAGCAATTGGGCACGTGGCCTCTTCCTGACATCGT
Organism: Zeus faber; assembly: GCF_960531495.2. NCBI lineage: Eukaryota > Metazoa > Chordata > Actinopteri > Zeiformes > Zeidae > Zeus > Zeus faber. The sequence continues at coordinate 12,895,657 of NC_137209.1, read as the reverse complement.
TAAGGCAGTAAATGAGGGAGAAAAGTAGAGGGATGCCACCAGGAGGGTGTTCTGGGTGTGCTGGAAACAGGTGCTAGTGGTGTGTGTGGGTGCGTGTGCGTATGCGTGTGGGGGTGGGGGTCCAGGGGACTTTTCCAAATTAGTTCTGGTGTATGAGGTCGAAATTATATCGTAGCACCTTTGGGGGGGTCTCTACCCACAGGTAGGGGTTTAGGGAGGGAGACGGGAGTCCTTTTTGCCGTGGGCTGTCAACATTATGAGAGTTTTTATAATATCGAGGAACAAAAGGCTTGCAGGCAAGAAGTATAAATAATAATAATAATAATGATGATGATGATGATGATGATGATGATGATGATGATGATGATGGTGGGGGTGGTGGTGGTGGTAATGGTTGGAAACCTCACAACAACAACAACCTCAACACCTTCAAATACGGTATTGTAATGCAATTTACATTATACATATATATATATATATAGAATTATATATATACTGTATACTATATGTATGTATTATTATATACTGTATATGTGTTTTCAGTGATAATGCAATGACTAAAATAAATACCAGAAATGTTAAAAATAAAAGTTAAACAACTGAATATAATACAAGTGCAAACAGATTTTAATGTATTGTATTTTTGTATTTCATTTCTTTAACTCTATATATTTCTGTATTGTACGACCAAATTCCTTTCAGAGTGCTGGATCAGCTAATTCCACTTTTTTTTTGAATGGAAACAAACCCTTGTGTTGCAAGATCTAAATGACAATTGCACATATCTGTACATACATAGGCATATTCCCTCTATCTATTCCATTTTATTTCATTTTATTTTATTGTATTTTATTCTATATATTTTTATCTTATTCTATAAGTATTCAACTTACTGTATTACGTTTTAGGAGTCAGTTAGTCGGTCTATTAGAAAGGAATTCTTTACTTTTATTTCTTTTTTTCCTAGGACATATTGTGTGCTATCACCGGGTGCGTTGCATTACATTTCACTGCATGCATGTATGAAAGTATGCATACGTATGTGGCAAACGAAAAAATCTTGAATCTTGACGTTTGTAGTCATTTTTTTCAGTTACCGCAATCAATCGGCTTCCGACGAACGCAGGCAAGCTCACGCGTTGCTCACCGACAGCGAGGACCCCCCGCCCGCGGGTCATCGTAAGACGCGCGGCTGTAACGCGTTTGTGACGTTTTGTGACGTTTTTGAGAGCCTGACGGAATGGCCGGCGCGGGGTGGGATTAATTCATTGTGGAAAGCCATTGTGTGAGTACACATTGGCTGGCGGTGACATAATACTCCTCACTTATCAATGAGCGAGCGAAGCCGCAGCTCGGGGCGCGTTCGTTTGAGCCGCGGCGTTATCGACAGGAGGCACAGTCCAATAGAGCCCGTCGGGATACGAGGTCTGTCCTTTCATTGGCGACGAACATGGAGCGACCCGGGTCGCCCCAACCAATAAACGCACACCGGAATAAGATTGCCGAGGCCGGCCTCCAATGAGAGGCCCAGCATTTTGATGTAGGCGGGTGCCGTGCCCCGGCGGGGCGGGGTCTTCGAGGTCATTCAGACCCCTCTACCGATCCACTCTGTCAGCGTGGTCGGAGTAGAGGAGGTGCCGGGCTCTAGTGCACCACTCACGGCGGGGTTTTTTTTTTTTCCTCCGGGGGAGGAAGCTTCGCTGCAAACCGCACCACTCACACAAAAGAAACGACCCCTCCCCCCCCCTCCCCCCGGCGGCTTTAGAAATAATTAATCGCCCACCAAACAAACCTATCCAATGTTTGTTAGCTAGCTAGCATCCATCCGAGTGACGGGATCAAGGTGTTGAAGCTAGCCGAGCTAACTGCCTGTTAGCCGGCGTTTCTCCCGTCGGAGCGTCGTTGCGCAGATCCGGGGTTTGACTGCACTTTACGTTCTCTGTCAAAAGGACCGGACCGCCGGACTAGCTGTCGGAGACAGCGGCTGCCTCGCTGTGAGTTGACACCTACACACCCTCCATCTCCCTCATCCTCTCCACCTTCTGCCCCCCCCCCCGTCGCCTCTTCCTCCCCATCCGAAACACTGGACCTCCAGCAGCGAGCGGAGGGCTCCGGCGGGCCCGCCAGGCTGGGGCCGCTGCCGGAACCGCACGGAGCCACGGCAGCTTCCGACAAGCTCAGCCGTGGGGACTCACCCACAGCAAGCATGGACGGACTGGCCGTGGAGGTCCGCGGCTCCAACGGGGCCTTCTACAAGGTAACACGGCTAAAAAAAAAAAATGTTTTTCAAAGTTTTAATCAAGACAAAGGTATCGGTGGTGTTTTGTTTTTTTTCGGAGCCGAATGCCGGCCGGACACCACCCGTGCTGCGGGTGGAGGCGGGTTCAGACTTCGGACAGAATAAGGATGGGTGGCGTTCCAGTGTGTTTGGCCATTGTGGGGTGGGTAGCCGCTAGCTTAGGCTAGCTCTCACCATAGTCATTATGCATGGCCCAACGTGTATTGGCTTCTGGTAAATGTCTCTGTCCCACGGGGAACGGGCTTGTGAAATGGCTGTCGTAGCACGGGACGGAAGCTTAATAAACACCGCTAGCTGTGTTAATTAAGACAGCTGCCTCGCAGCGCTGCGGGACTCGCGGTCGGTTCGTTCGCGGCGAACGGATCTTTTTCCCCCCTTCTTCTTCTTTTTTTTTTTTTTTTTTTCTTTTTAAATGACTCAGGGGGTCGAGAGCTTCTCCCGAAAACAGAGTCCGTCCCCTCGGTTGTAGTTCGCGCCTCGACGTCCGCAGCCAGACACGGGCGTTCACCCGAGCCGGATTCGCGGACGAAGGGGAGCGACGTGCCCAAACTGGCCCGGAGTTTTGATTTGGGGAGTGGGCGAGCGATAGAATCTTCGGGGGCCGGCAAACTGGGAAACATCTCGAAGGCGGGATGGGAAAGTGAAATAAAAATAATAAAAAGAGAGAGAGAGCTTCACGCGTTATGCCAACTGAAAAGGAACGAAGCGTTGGAAAGTCGAACGACCCTTTTGTTTTGTTTTTTGGTTTTTTAACCGAGTGACGCGCCGGGAACGGAATCTGGAAGGAAGGGTCGAACCTTCCACCGCCACCGTCTAGTTTAGAATTTGATGTCAACGCACGCCAGCTTTAAAAGAATGCCACCTCGAAGCTCTGGCCGACGCGCCCCCCTCCCTCTCGCCAGAAGTCGTCCTCGGCGTGGCTTTGTGTTTCTGTTTCATTTCTTTTTTTTTTTTCCTCTTCCTGCTGCTTTAACTTTCATGCCTGGTCACATGGCTGGCTTGTCGTTGTCCCTGTAGCGCTGCTCCCACAAACACATAGTCGAGACCATAACTATTGAGCGCCGTCGCCAGAAACGAAACGATCAAAACATTTAAACACTCATTTGCGGTGAACCGGTATAAAGAGAGTGGTGGACTACATGTCAGTGACTGCCATGTACTTTTATTGCTGTATGAGGCCATTTAAGTATAAAATGTTGGACGAGCAGGTAACCCAGGGAGGGGCGGGCCACCTCCACGTCCTCCCCGTTTACCTTTTCTGGTAAATGTGTTTTTATTGTTTTCCTTTTTTCGTCTTTGTGAAACTCTGCGATTATCCCCCCCCCCCCCCCCCCCACACACACACACACACACTTCTTGGCCTCGCAACGAGTCCTCGCTCAGCCTCTGCTCCGACCACATGGCGGTCTGAGAGATGAGCCTATATTTACTCCCCTCATGCCGCCTCACCTGTCGTTCTGTTTTACGGGGTGACAGTTTCGCTCTGGCATCAATGCTCGTTTTCCGCTCGCCTGCCTCGACGATCTCAACCTCCGTTTTTACCTGTTAAAAAAGACACTGACTAATAGTGACATTCAAAAACTTGTTTCAAGGGGCTATGTTTTCATTTTTCTTTGATTGAAGATAATCTTGGGGGGCGGGGGCGGGGGGGGGGGTTGATGTGATTACAGTATGACCCGGGCCTGGCAACGCAATTGCAAAGGAACTCACTCCTGGTTCTCTGAGGCCCAGCGAAGCCAGGGAGCATACGTCACGCCCGAAAAAGAAGAATTTGATTTTGTTGTGGATTATTTGCGACCACAATTTTATTTTTATCAGCCTCGGATGGTGTAGCCTTTCACATAGACCCCAAGTTCTGCATCGTGACCACGTCTGTTAATTGTCCAAGTGGGTTTCACTTGTGGACTCGTGGTTATTGCGGTGGTCATTTTATTTGATTTATTTTTTGGGGGGCGTTATGATGTATCTCTCCTCACCACTCCCTCCCTCCCTGCGTGACTGGTGAATTGCCGCGTTGGGAGTTGACGTGGCCACCAGCCCGAAGACACAAGGCGGTCTCTGGTCATGGCACGCCTGCCATTTCCACCCCTCCCTTGCCTGACCCATGAACTGTTAGGGCTTTGGGCTCGGGGGAAAACCTTTGCTGACATAACATGCGTATGCAAGCCGTGTCCTGATGGGAGCTCTGGAAGCCCCCAAAAGGCTACTGTCAGTGATGGCTCCTTCAGAACCCTCCAGTCTGAGTGATGGACGGAGACCGCCTCTATTGTTTTCCAGGGCTTGTGGCCCTCGTTTAGTCTCTCGCTGAAGGGGGAGGATCATGCTGCTGCTGTGTTACAGTGGTGTGTTTAAAGGTGGATCGTAGAGAGGACCATCTCAAGTCAAAGTCTCCCCCAAACCAATCTTGCTCTTAGGGCGGGCTACTTGACCCCTCCATTCCATGTATGGGGGCGTCACACTGATATCATTGCCCTCCCCTGTGTATTTATTTTTGCAGGTGGCGTTTGACGTTTATTGCGTTCTACGGTGGATTTGGGGAGGTTCCCGTGGGAACCTGCAAGTTACAAGATGTCTCTGTATAGTTTTAATCGAATGCAAGCGCGCCTGTTTGGTGTCGCGCTCTTGGGCGCCAAAGTTGCAGCCGGGGAAACGTGTCGGTGATGTCATGCCTCAGCCTTCCGGTATTTCCGGAAATCCTGAGCAGCAATTTGTCTTCAGATTTTGCGTTGTTGCAGCGTCAAAAAGCGCCAAGATCACACGGTCCAGTGTTTATTCAAGTAACATTGTTTTGTTTTTCCCCCTAGGGTTACATCAAAGACGTCCACGAAGACTCGCTCACGATAGTATTTGAAAACAAGTAAGTTCATCCATAGCGGTCTGGTGTCTACTAGATTCTTCTGAAATTGGTCCCCTTGCCGCGGGCGGGGTGGTGTCATTTAATCCCGCGCTCTTTCAGCACCTGTGCTTAACGCGCAGCTGTCACCAGAAATCCTCTAGGTTCTTTACCTCCTTCTACCCCCTGCACCCGCCCCCAGTGGACCTGTCACACTAGCACACTTTTATACCCTCCCACCCCCCTTCCACACACATGCATATCCTGCTCCCCCGCTCCTTTCCCTCTTTATCTCTTTGGCTCAGTACCTAACACAGGGTGTCCCTAAAAATAGTTCCCCCGAGGTATGCGGGTTGGGGACAGGACGGCGGGCCCTGTCTTTCCTGGGCCGTTGGGAGTCGCCCCCTCCCCTGTTCTCTGTGGCCAAGCTCCCATAGAGTTTTGGGAGTGTGTAAAGATACTGCATGAATGAACTCTCCTTTTTTGGCCCACGTCGACGATGCTTACGCCCATAACGGGCTTTAAACGAGCCGTTTGCACACGGTTGATCATTGAAAGTCGACGGCAATGCGCTGCACAAGTTGCAGTTTTGATAGTCTTACGCTGGACGTATAAATATTCACCTTTATCCTGGCAGGACGAATAAAAAGAACTGTTCTCTGGAGTGCTGTTATTATAATTTTTATTTTTATTTTTCAGGTGGCTTCTCATTTAGTGTTTTTATCTAAAAGGACATTTCACCGGGGTCGTAGGGTTTCTCTTGTGACTGGTCTCGGTCCTTGCAATCTCCTCGTGTGTGTGTGTGTGTGTGTGTGTGTGTGTGTGTGTGTGTGTGTGTGTGTGTGTGTGTGTGTGTGTGTGTGTGTGTGTGTGTGTGTGTGTGTGTGTGTGTGTGTGTGTGTGTGTCGCTTAACATTTGGTGGAAAAGGCATCCACGGCTCTTATCACACTGAAGCGTCGCATAGGATACAGATTGTTTAGCTTTATGTGTTTTGAATAAAAACATTGTTTATTTTTTACTGACCTAAGTTGTTTGCACCCCCCCCCCTCTCCAATAGCTGGCAGCCAGAGCGACAGCTGCCCTTCAGCGACGTGCGGCTTCCTCCTCCTGCTGATTACAACAAGGACATTGGCGAGGGAGAGGAGGTGGAGGTAAGACACCCGCCTCGATCTTGGCTTGAGTCCCTCGCGGTCAAATCCCCACCATCGCCGTCCTGGCTGTAGCGTCGTTCTCAGCCGCTGTTGGCTTTAGGCCCTGGTCGCTCCGGCACTTACGACAGTGATATTTCCCCAATTCATTACATTCCTTTTTAAAGCAACTGTCCCAATCGGTGGCGTCGCTTCGGGTCATACACTTGGGCAGAATTCGATTTTGACATGCAAATTTTTGGCGTCAACCACGAGCTTTGGCTTCGCTGACCTCTGAAGGTCTGGTTTGTTGGAGGGTCTAAAATGGAGAAAGCTTTCAGTTCAGTGGCCTCCCATCATCCTCTCCTCTCAATACTTCTCCGCCAGAGCATAAATTGCTACGCAAAAACATACGTGGCTGGCTTTGCAGTGAGGAAGGTGTTGGTGGTGTGATATTTGTTAAATTATTTCACTGTTTTAGTTGGTGGGCTAACTAGATTGCTCATCAACAACATCGCTTTGGAATACCAATGCTGCCTTCTTTGCAAGGCTTAATTTGCGATGGAATCCAGCGACGCCAATTTTGAGCATGACCAAAGACAAGCATGCTGCACGAGGGCTCTTATCGCGCTGATCAATGATCTGACATAGCTCTAAACTGCGAGACGAGACTACAACCCAGGGATCAAAGCAAACTATGCTGTTGTGGTTCCTCCTAGCTTGACTAGAAATACTGGTATACATAATGATTTTTGAGCTCAATTTGCTGTTAGCGCTACTTAAAGATGGGCTTAGCCATGGACAAACCTTACCCTGGTCAGTGATGCCTACATATTGTTTTGCTGCAGAACATCGCTTGTTTATTTATTTTCAAAAATGTCATGCTGTTTGATGAATCACGCCTTAGTTCCACGCAGTCACTCTTCACTTTTCTCCCTCCCTCTGCAGGTCTACTCCAGGGCCAATGAGCAGGAACCGTGCGGCTGGTGGCTGGCACGGGTCAGAATGATGAAGGGAGAGGTCAGTCACTTAAAGGAAAGATGTCTCCACTAATGGACGTTTTTTTTAGATCTTGTTTGGCGTTCAATGAAGGCCCACGGAAGCTTTAGTACAATCTTTATTACATTTTTTGTGTGGGGATGCCGATTTCTGGTTTCGGAGTGCCGTGTGCAAGTGTCAAACGCCGGCCTGGAGTAAGATGGCTGGATTTCCTGTGATGGGATGGCAGTGCTCTCCACCCCCTCATACCCATTTCTTTCTCGGGACGCGTGATCGAATAAGCACGCATGTGCATGTTGAAGACTCGTATGTATTTTCCTTCCACTTCTTGGACTCGACTTGTATGTAACGCAAGGGTTTTATTTCTATTTTTTATTTTTTATTGACCCCCCCCGGTCTGCCACCGTAAATAGAATAGTGGGTCAGTAGGATGTGGAGAGGAAAAATTAAGCAAACTGGCGATGCTACTTTTGTCCTGGGAGAGTAGCCGGTTCCGTGGTGCTGTTATTTTGAGCAGCGTGATAAGACCCGGCAGGAATGTCTAGAGCGTTGACTGATGGCTTTAATTCCGTTTTCTTTTCTGCTCAGAGTGCGCTGTGTCCATCTCACCCCTCTGAGGCCAATATACATTTTACCCCCCCCCCATTTCTCTGAATCACATGCTCCTCACTCCTGCGCTTGGTCTTTATTCCTACCTACTCTGTTTGGAACAGTATTCCTTTATTGGTAAACAGACTCTACAGGGTGACATTTCAAACTAGTGTGCCATTAATGATAAAGTTGCCCTTTGGTGAATCTATTACACAAACACACACACACAGAGACTTGATTACAAAGGAACCAAAAAAACAAATAGCAACAAACCACAGGTCAGTAATGAACAGTATGAGTATAAACATCTTCAGAGATAACTGGGTACGCAGGGATCTGTTGATGCCTTCACCAGGTTGGAGACAGCTGTTCACTATAAGGACGGCTCCCTTTGTAGCCCAGACTTCCTCCTTTGTACAGTTTACCTCCTTGGAGAGAGCTGTGCATTTTATTTTGCTTACTTTGTTTTCACCTACAGTTCTACGTAATTGAATACGCAGCATGCGACGCCACATACAACGAGATCGTCACGTCGGAACGCATCCGGCCCCTCAACCCCAACAGCCCTTCCTCCCGGAACTCCTTTCACAAGGTCCCCATCGCCGTCCCGGAAGACCTGAGGGACATGTGAGTCACGTCCCCGTCCTCCCCTCCCCAATGCTTGTTGCTGTCATGTGCCGTAGCTGCTAAGCTAACTGTCCCCTACCCTGGCTTTTTTAATATATTGTTTTATTTTATTATTATTTTTTTGATTTGTCATCTACAGCTGTGCAAACGACAGCATTCACAAAGACTTCAGGAAAGCCATCGGCGCCGACTGCATCTTCTACAGTGCCCAGTCACACGAGCTCATCGTCCTGGTCAGTGGCCTGCATCGCAACGCATACTGATCTAACACGCCGATGAGCTTTAAACGGCTCCGTTGTTGTGTCCTTTTTCACGGAACACATACTTGGGTGAACTGATTAAATTCAATAATGCGAGAGCCTTTTTGTAAAGTAATGGATTTGTAATATTCCAATAGCCTCCAGAGGCTTCTCTTACTGTCTTGGAAGCGAAAGCTCTCTGATGAACAGCTTGTTTTAAGAGTCCACCTGTTGAATCCGTTTTTGACATGTGGATTCCTTCCCTCCTCCCGTCGCAGTCTACAAATGAAACGACGGTGAAGCGCGCCGCTCTACTGAGCGACATGCACTTCCGCAGCATCCGCACCAAGCTCATGCTCATGTCCCGCAACGAAGAAGCCACCAAGCACCTGGAGGTAGGACCGCGTGCACACACGCACGCACACAGACACACACACACAGAAACGCCCCCCCCCCAGTAGAAGCCAAACAGCTGAAGCTCACTCCTGGTTTCTCTATCCCTCCCAGACGAGTAAGCAGCTGGCGTCGGCGTACCAAGAGGAGGTGCGGGTGCGGGAGGACCTGATGGGCCTTGCCATCGGCTCCCACGGCGCCAACATCCAGCAGGCCAGGAAGGTGCCCGGTGTCACCGCCATCGAGCTGGAGGAGGAGAGCTGCACCTTCAGGATTTACGGAGAGGTACGCCGGGGCCCGTGGTATTTAATGAATGTTAGACACCGGATGATGCTGAAAGCTTAGCGGGGAGGGTCAGTCTGATGCGGATGCTGCTGCTGCTTTGCAGACCCCCGATGCGGTGAAGCAGGCCAGAGTGTACCTGGAGTTCAAGGAAGACTACTTCCAGGTACCCAGGAACCTCGTCGGTGAGTGAGCTACTCCGCACCGGGCCGTCGTGATCACGTCAACGCGGTGCTTTTCCTTTTCTGCTCCTCTCGAGGCTGTTGTTGTTAAGGAAAACTGAAACCCCCAAAAATATAAAAAAATTTAATTCACTAACTGAATAACCTCAAGATTAATCAAAGAAACTTATTGATGATCAGGTCACCAAAAGTAACCGAAATACTACTAAAAACGTACTGAAACAAATTCCCTTGACTGATATCTTTTCATTGATCTGTGGAAACCTGTCAGTATCCAGAAGCAGGCGATGGTGTGCGTACGGATCGACTTTTGTTGTTTTGTTCTCCGTACAGCCCCACTGGTTGCATTACCTCCTATTTAAGAACGTTATTTTGGTGTTATGTTTCACTAAATTGAGCTGCAACGGCACTCGAATATGCTTTTTGAAATGGAAAGCCATTGAAATAAGTCAGAACTCGGATAGAAAATGGCCTGTGGTCCTGACACGGCGTAGGCATCTAAAGTGGGGGGGGGGTGACTGGTTGGTTAAATAAATAAATAAATAAATACATACATAAATAATAGCCTCGCCTGACTCTTTGTGTGCTCGAAACAGGCAAAGTCATCGGCAAGAGCGGGAAGGTCATCCAGGAAATCGTGGACAAGTCGGGCGTGGTCCGCGTGCGGATCGAGGGGGACAACGACAAAAAGCTTCCCCGGGAGGAGGTAGGCAGGCAGGGGGCTGGCAGAGAGGACACTGCCAGCAACAAAGAGGTGAATGAACCGCTCGACTCCCCCTCCCCCTTTCAAAAGATACCCCCCCCCCCCCAAACCAAAAAAAAAAAGCAAAAGCGAAGCTACCGACCTGAAAGGGGGTCTCCGTGGCTTCAGCGCTCTTTGCTTTTACGTCGTCACCTCCCTGTCCTGTGTCCCATCTTTTGTCACCGTAGTCGCCGGTTCTGGCCATCGCTACGTTTCTCGGATGTCTGCGCTTACCGTGATCCGTGGGCTTGTCTTTTTATTTTTTACATTTATTTATCACATTTCTCAAGTCCTCGATGCTTTGTGTTTCCATGGAATATACAGCCGGGTTAACTCCTCTCCCCCCGCTGTCTCGTTAGGGCATGGTCCCTTTCGTGTTCGTGGGAACCAAAGAGAACATCAGCAACGCCCAGGCTCTGCTGGAGTACCACGTGGCCTACCTGCAGGTCAGTCCCACCCCCTCCGCCAGCAGAGGGCAGCGTTCTGTTCCCTCGTCCTTCCCAGTCCCCCGCCCCCCTTACCTTGATCGATAGAAACCTGGGTGTGGGATTGGGGGGGGGGGGCAGGGTTTATGGGTGGTTTAGTGGGGTTTATGGGGTGGGAGGGTTTTAACTGGTCACCTCTCTTCTCCCTCCTAACGCCACATGGAAGAACCTGCTGAGAGTGCTTCATTCTGCCCTCTACCATGCACTTTTTAAATATAGCACCCCCTCTCTCTTTCTCTCTCTCTCTTGGAAACGGGGTCGGGGCGGGGGTGGGGGGGTGGGGGTGCTGGAATTGGATTACCAGCTATCTGGACCCTCGGCGTCCAAAAATAACACCAGGTACACACACACACACACACACACACACAGGCCCTGCCTCACACCCCTCCCCGTCCCCTCACTGGAGGTCAGCTGTTGTCAGTGGAGGCAGCTGTTGCATTTTTAAGTGAGGACCCCCGATCCCCACCACATGGCTGAAGTAAGAGAACTGCTGCCACTGCACTTAAGCCCACAGCACGGACCCCCACGTCTGGCAAATTCCTCAGACTCCACCCAAAGCCCACGTGGTGTGAACGGGACTTGGAGCATTCCTCAAAGATTAGCTTCGCCATCATAACCCCTTCTTTCAATTTTATTTTATTTCATTTTTCTTGTTCACACATTTATTCGATCCCCTTCCCGTAGGAGGTGGAGCAGCTGCGTTTGGAGCGCCTCCAGATCGACGAACAGCTCCGCCAGATTGGGGTGGGGTACCGGGCCCCGCCCAGTCGCACAGGGGGCCCCGGCGGTGCCGGCGCGGACCGGGAGAAGGGCTACCTGACGGACGAGAGCAGCAACTCGCTGCACGCCTCCCGCACGTACGGCGTGCGCGGCCGCGGACGCCGAGCCTCCAACAGCCAGTACTCTGGATACGGTGAGAAACGAGCCGGCTCTCTCCCGCTTTTACCTCCACGTGTGTGACGTGTGTTTGTTTTTGCGTCTTTTTTTTGCTCTCCGTCTCTCAACGAAAATCCCCCCCTTGCCGCAGGCACAAACTCCGAACAGTCCAACGCCTCAGAGTCTGAGGATGTTGGCGAGCGAGAGCAGCGGCCCCGCGGCGTGGGCGCAGACGAGAGGGGCTCCAGACGGGGCGGCAGGGGCCGCGCCGCCAACACTGGGCGGGGCCGCGGAGGACCGAGCACCAGGCCTTCCAACTCCATCAGCTCAGGTGTGTGTGTGTGTGTGTGTGTGTGTGTGTGTGTGTGTGTGTGTGTGTGTGTGTGTGTGTGTGTGTGTGTGTGTGTGTGTGTGTGTGTGTGTGTGTGTGTGTGTGTGTGCGCACTCACCAGCGTGTCCCTCCCTCAGTGCTGAGAGACCCAGACAGCAACCCGTACTCCTTGTTGGAGGGGGAGGGGGAGCTGGCCGACGGTGACATGAGCGAGGGCGTGGGGGGAGGGGGAGACCGCCGGAGGCGCTCCCGCCGTCGCCGCAACGACCAGGAGCCCAGCGTGATGGACGCCGCTACAGAGTCCGACGGCCAGACCGGCCCCAATGAGAATGGACTAGGTTAGAACACCACCCGGTGGGCGGGAGGTTGAACACAAGAAACTACGGCTTTCTTAAATATGTTTATTTCTAAATGAGATATTGATGTTTTTCGACAATCTGCACCGCATCAGAAAAGAAAGAATCATCTTTTGTTTTGTTTTTTTGGTCACACCACGACCTTTTTGTTATGTATATTATTCTTCCAAGTGTCCCTTTCAATGTTAATATTTGTCCAAACAAGTCATTAATCCTTAAAGTCCATCCACGCCGACTAGGAAATCCCAATCTTTAATGTAATAGAAATATAAATTCGATCTAAATTTGGGTCATACTGACAACAGCACAAAATACACAGATTTGTGATTTCATTTTATTTAAGTTTTTATTTTTTCTCCTCAGACGAAGAAGGCAGACCGCAGCGCCGGAACCGCAGCCGCCGCCGCCGTAACCGTGGCGGTCGCCCCGAGGGCGGCTCGACCAGCCGCGACAGACAGCCGACCGAGAGCGGTAAGGCACCAGCGGTCCCGACGCCCTGCAGGGATCCCCGATCCACTTTTTGCGAACTCTATAGAGGAGGAGGAGGAGACTAAATTTGCCTCCCGCCCAGGATAGGGGTCGCCTTGGAAACGATCAAATACACTCATTTAGAGGTTTCTTCGGTCGTCTTGGGAGTGGGTAAGGTTAAATAACAGTTTTGGGGGCGGTAATGGAATTCCTACTTCCACGATGCAGCCTACATCTAGTGCGGACCGGGTGAACCATACCTCTTAGGGGAAATGGCCGCGTTCATTCTTCTCCACCGTGGGGCGGTGGAGCCGCTCGTACCCGCCCGGTCCAGTAAAACGCACCTTGTCCCTGAACAGTTTGTCCCAGACGACTCAGTTTCAGTGTCTTTGCAGTGACGGTGGCAGACTACATATCGCGCGCCGAGTCCCAGAGCAGACAGAACCTCCCCCAGAAGGAGAACCACGTGGCCCCGCCCGAGCCCAAGGTACGCGGAGAGACATGCATGCGCTCACTCGTCGCCACGCTCGAAAACTTTGGTTCCCGACATGCCCATCTAACAAAGTGTCGTTGTATCCCCTTCCACCCCACCACCACCAGGAGAACGGAACCAGTGCCAAGAAGGACGAACACACGCCCACCAAGCGCTCTCCCAGCAATGGGATCGCCTCGGCCGGCGAGACCCTGGCCTTGGTCAACGGGGTCTCGTAAGAAAAAACAAAAAAAACAAAAACAAAAAAAAAGGGCACGTGACAGAGTGGCCCTGCCCTTCTCGAAAACCCACGTCTAGAGCAAGACCTCATGGCAAACTGTGTCCCTGCTTGCATTAACTTAAACCTGAAACAGATGAGTGAAAAAGTACCTGACAAAAATACCTGAATTCATACGAGAGTGGAAAAAGAACAAATAATGACAAAAACGCATCTACTTTAAAAACACACGTAACGGTGTATGCTATCCTATCTATCAGTACTTAGTGCTTATTTAAAAATAAAAAAACAACTAGCTTGCCAAAAAAAAAAAAAAAGCTGGTGGATATGACTTGATTTTTAAAGAAATACTGAAATACAAGAAACAGGACGAGACTCTCTGTGTTATTTTTTTATTTTTATTTTTCTTTAGTCTTTTTTTTTTTTTCTTATTTTGTTTGTTATTTTACAGAGAACTTGTCATGTTATGTCTCTTTTTCTTTTCTTTTTTCGTTGTCGTCACTGGTTTGGACTCGGGGCGTCGCTCTCTCGGACACGTCTCTCTAATGGTGTTTATAAAAATTAAAAAATAAAAATAAAAAATTTTAGAAAGCGGCGGGCAGCGGCGGACGGTCCCGAAAGCTTTGGCCGTTGCGTCGTTTCGCGTAGCGGGAAAACCCCGAAGCGGGTGGGGGTGGGTGGGTGGGCGGGTGGGGGGCAAGACGAGACAGACAGACATAAACGGGGTCAAGAGATTGGATTACTGATAGACATTGTGCCTTGAAATTTAAAAAAAAAAAGAGGAAAAAAAATTAACAACTTTTTTTTTTTTTTTTGCTGTTGGTTTCACAAGAGGAAGACAACGGGGAGAGGTCTTAATTTCTATTTTGTCGTGAAGAGAGCAGAGACCTGTAAACAAGAGACATTACTATTGGCGAGGTGTGTGTGTGTGTGTGTGTGTGTGTGTGAGAACTGGAAATTCAAGGCGCTTGTCCTCAGTTTGCGGAGTGAGCGGGCAGCGTTGGGATGCCCACTCACTGGGGTGTGTGTATGTGTGTGTGTGTGTGTGTATATATGTGTGTGTACATGTATGCGCAGTCAGTGGCGATGTGTGTACATGAGCTATTTGGCGACTGTAAAACTTAAACTGGGAGGGTGGGGGTACCAAACTGGTTGAGGCTGCTCAGTGTTTGCTCACTGGGCTGTAGTGAAGGGGGTTAATCTGCCCTGTAGCCAGGACGCGTCACTAGTGGGCCCGGGCTGGACGTGAGAAACGGATTTGGAGCAGGGAGGGGCGGGGCGTGGACCCTCCGATCGCGCCTCTTTCTCGGCAGCGGTAGCTTCCAGCCGCACCGGCGGTCTCGAAGAGCCGACCGCGGCGCGCCGCGAGCGTGCGGGAGCCGCCGGGCGTACTAGTCGTGCCCCGCCCCGCGCTCCCTGTGGCCGGGGAGGGGGTCCCAGGGGGGGGCGGCCGGGGTCCCGTGGCGATCAGCACGGCTTCAGATGAGAGAGGAGTCTACACGGGTACAATAAAAATGCCCCCGGAACCGGACGCGTCGCCGGGCGGCCGGCACGAGACGGCCCCGGGCACAACGCGTCGACGCAAAGTCGGGATGGAGTCTCGAGGTTTTTGGGCGGGGGGCGAGGGGGGGGGGGGGCGGACTCCAGAGAGGTGCTCGTGGCCTCGGCTCATGTTGTTACTGTTGTCTTGGATACCACTCTCAACCCGTTTTTTGTTTTGATTTTTGTTTGTTTGTTTGTTTGTTTTGTTTTTTTTGTGTCCCCCACCCCCCACCCCCCTTTCTTTTGTTGTTATTTACACATCATAGAAAAATTATCAAATAAAACGTGGAAGTGAAATCAACCTCTCCTCTGGAAATGAACTTGTGGTTTCCTCTCTGTCTTGTGAGTTTTGCCGGTCTATTTTTCTAACTTTGCATGGTGTTAGTCGGCGAGTAGTAGACAGTGCCTGTCCCGTGCATGAGGAAGGTTTGCTATTAATCTGACTCACAGAAGCCATTGTTCCATTCACTAGAACTGCTGCTAATGTACACGTTGAATGTCCAACCTAGAAACTGTTACCTTGAAAAGTGAGAGAGAAACCTTTCCCGCTTTGTTGTCACTATTATCTTTTTTTTTTTTTTTTTTTTTTTTTAAACCAGGGACTGAGGATAAACAAATGTGGTGGCCTCCCCATTCTAAGTATTTAAAATATGGGGTGGCGGGTGTGCGTTGCGGGGCGGGCGGGCGGGCTTCCACCCACCCGACCAAATTGGTTTTGAGGGAGACCGGACGAGTGGGGTTTGTGGTTGAAATTGAGATGATCAGATGCTGCTGTTACCCATTTCTGCCCACTTGTGCGTTGTGTTTTTAGTCAAACGTGTGAAAGGGGGACAAGAGTATTTGTACCGTGTGTGTGTGTGTGTGTGTCAGTGAGAGAGAGCCCTTTTCTGTTTGTGCCTACCTGTATATCTCACTGTGTATGTGTGAGTGCTGTATCCCCTCATGTGTCCCGTTGAGCGACCGTTGACCCGTGTGTGTGTTGTGTACACTAGCTGGACAGTCGACTCCTCACTGTCAGACTTTTGTCAGTCTCTGGATTTTTCTCACTCATGTTCTGATGGCAATAAAGGACTTTTCATTGTTTGGTATACATTTTCTCCTCTCTATCGTTTGTCCTTTCATTTTATTTCCTTATTTTTTTTTAACCTCCCCCCCCCCCCCTTAATTGGGACGGTGACCAAAGCAAATGTAGAAATAAAAATAAACTTTTCTAAAATCTGATACAGCATTTTACCCCAAATACAACCAGATGTGGTGACGGAAAACCATTTTGTATGTTTTGTAGTGCATGAGTCATTTATTATTATTATTATTTTTTAAATATGTGCCTTTTAAACTAACATTGTTGATTATTAACGGCATTACACATAGCTGCTTTTTTGTTCTGCGCTGTTTGCAACAAAGCGGGCGTGTGTCTTTTAGGATATGAATAGGCGGCTTCTGATGCAAAAACATTACTGTAGCTGCAAGAATGTCGGGTTGAACCGTAACAAAGCGCTGGTCTCCACAGACGTCAGGACCGTTGATTTATTTGGTCCGTACTTTGTAGCTGCTGTGGGTCTTTTTTCCTCTGCCTCCGCCGGCGAAGCTCCCGAAACTCGTCGCGGCTTGTATGTACTCCAGCAGCACTGACCCCGATTTCAGCACAAACTCCTGTTTATTTAAATCTAGGTAGGTAACCCCTCACAACCAAACCTTCCATATACTGTGTTGGAGCAGTGCACGTGCACGAGCAGAGAAGAGGTGCACTGCTCGTGACTTAAAAATGATTAGGCCTCCTCAGCCCACTGTTCCAGGTGAAATGACTGCTTTTTATTTATTTATTTATTTTTTCAATAGGGAAATATATATATATATATCCAATATTGAGAATAGAATGAATGGCCCAAGCGTCTTTTGTTATTTCGGTATATGTCTATAGTGAGGGCCCGGAAGTCAAGAAAGCTGGTTAGAGTTGGACTTTGGTCCGTGTCTGGGGAATTTCTTTCTTCCTTCCTGGAGGAGAATTCCTAATTCTCGGAAGAATCCCCACTGAGTTTGGATGTAAACCACACACACACACACACACACACACACACACACACACAGGAGAGGAGCCCCTGTCGTGACATGCTGTCCATCTGCTCCGGGGCTTGTTCCACCTAGCCCACTCTCTACCATAAACTTGTATGGTCTCATCCCCGATGTCTGTGTTTCTGTGCCAGAGGGCCCTGGAAACGCAACAGGTGTGGCAGGCAAAACTGCCACATATAAATATTTGGCGCATTTTTTTATTTTTTTATCCACACAGAATATACAATTTACAATAAGATAAACACTGATCAGCCACAACATTAAAACCGTTGACAGGTGAGTTGAATAACATGAAGGCTAGACCGTCTGGTCTGATCCCACAGCACAGCTATTTTAGCACAAATTTCTGAGAAAGTTAATGCTGCTATGATAGAAAGGTGCCAGAACACACAGTGCACCACAGCTTGCTGCGTATGGGGCTGTGTAGCTGCAGACCAGTCAGAGTGTCCATGCTGACCCCTGTCCACCCCTGAAAGCTCCTACAATGGACACGTGAGCGTCAGAACTGGACCATGGAGCAATGGAAGAAGGTGACCTGGTCTGATGAATCATGTTTTCTTCTACATCATGTGGATGGTCGGGGTTAGGGTCCGATCCGGTCGAGCATCTGTGGGATGGGCTGGAACAACAAGCCCGATCCATGGGGGCCCCACCTCGCAACTTCCAGAACTTAAAGGATCTGCTGATAACGTCTTGGTGCCAGATACCACAGGACACCTTCAGAGGTCTTGTGGAGTCCATGCCTGGATGGGTCAGAGCTGTTTTGATGGCACAAGGGGGAGCTACACAATATTCGCGGTTATTAGTGGAGGTTTTAATGTTGTGGCTGATGGGTGTATAAATATACATACACAGATTATGTATGTATATTATATCATATTTTAAATATGTAATGTGTGTCTGTGTGTGTGTGGTGTGATATAAGCACAGCTCCCCTCGTGGGAGAGTACAGTAGGAGGTTCTGGTTGAGTTGGATGCACACCCTCTGCTTCAACCATAACTGTCTGAGCTCAGTTTAAAGCCACGGTGTAACACTTTCAAGCTGGAAAAACCTTTCCTTTGTTTGACAAGGCCACCTCGCAAGCAGGTACGTCTTAAAAAAAGAAAAAAATAATGTATTTGTACACGGTCAAGCTATGCTGTGAAGTTGTGACATGTTTGTGTTATTTTGCGAAACCACCAAAAGAGGTCTTGGCGACTTATCCAGTTTTATTGTGGTTTTTATTTCTTTATTGTTAAATGCCCTTTAATAACTTGATTTGGATTTGGACGGCATTTTTGAGGCTTTCGTATTTATTTATTTATTTTTACGAACTATAAATGAAAGGACTATATTGTTCTCATTCTGCGAAACATGGGTTAATTGTTGCCTGTTGTTTGGCTGGTTTACTTGAATCCATCAGGGAGGGGCCTCTCTCTCCTTCCTCTAAGATACGACCTGGTCCCTCGGGGATGGCCACAGGTTCTTGCCTGACAGCCGGTCTATAAGGACCAACACTGGAACACACAAACAAGTGGGGCCAAAAAATAAAAACCCCTCAGGACATCTCCTTTTCTATGACAGTCAAAGGGAATTGAGTGTTTTTTTTGTGTGTGTGTTTTTAATATATATTTATTTTTGTTGTATTATTGTGCTGTAATCTCTACCCTAATCACAGTAACCTACCACAACATATCTTGGAAAAAGACTGGAATAACTTTTCCTTCCCCAAAGTGTCTGGCTCCATACTTTTCAAACCAAACACAAGCATATGGATAAGACAATATTTTATTAATATGGACAAATTATTCAACGTCATGATATGAGGTTTGTGTGGATAGAACAGAGACAAGTTAAAGTAAAACTATATAACTTTCGTCCTTCGAAAATAACAGCTTCCACATCATTTTGATGGCACACCTCATTCACCTCCACCTGTCCCCTGTTCTTGCACTGTGTAACTTCTGCGTTCAGGTACGAAAACGCGGGAAAAGTGTGTAATACCCCACCACGTCACTTCCTTGATGCGTGGTCATTACCGTTTTTTCGCCTGGTCATCTTTTATTATTTCTTTTTGAATAAACTCGCCGGTCCAAAATATCCGGTAAGAATGCTCACAGAAAATCATGGGTGAGAGGAGCACCCGGCACCCGAGCCTCGGCCCCTCGCCTTCGTCGCGCCACGGCGCTCGTTTCCCCCCCCCCCCGCCGACACCGCGCGTGCGAGCCGATCTGCCCGGCCGAGCACATCTGGTACCTACACCGGTGGCAGGAGGCCGTCCCGGCGCCCTCGCTCCCCCGCGGCTCCACCGGAGCTAAAGCGGTGAGGTCCGTGCGAGGGCTGCTGTAACCTAGGCGTACATTGTACTCTACAACCAAACGTGAGCGATAAGGTTGACATTTTTTCTGGTAAAATGAATGACGCCGGGCCGTGTTTTGCGACTGTGGCGTCAAAGTGCAATTGCACTCAAAAACTGCGGGTGTGACAAATACCAAAAATAACATAGTGCTGCTTTCTATATCTCTTTGGGTTTCGGTGTGGTCTACAGCCGACTCCACTGTGTGGGGAAATTCTGTGTGTCGCAATTCACAAATTGATGTAATAAAATAAATGCTTATTAAAAAACATGAATAAATGCTACAAACCACAAATCTGTATTAAGATTTTTAGAGCAAAAAAAAAAAAAAAAAAGACAAATATACACAACATATATAAATATATTTTTCCCATCCACAAACAAATTATTATGACCCATAAATCATATATATAAAAAGAGAAATACGTTATATTACGTATATATAACACAAAAGTTTTGTTAGTTCGTTTTTCTTTCGTTTCTCATTGACCCAGTCCGCTCCCGGATCCGCTCCGTGTGTTCACTCATCCCTCTCTCCAACTTGTATGTGACGTCACAAAGCGTGAACACAAAACGTGAACCAAAGGTAATTCGACCATTAGAAGGAGCGTTAGATGTGGAAGTGGCAAGTTGTGTAAGTGCAAGAGAGCATGACGATCGCGACGTTTAATCACATGATTCTTTTCTTTTTTTGTGCATTTAGAACTCTAAATACGGATTTGTGTGTTGTAGTATTTACTCATCTTTTCTATTTGTATTTATTTCACTATGAACATTTTACATTTCAACTGTTTCCAAAAGTATTTTTTCCGGCTCGGTTTATTATCAATAATTTGTTGAGGTTTATTGATCATGGAAAATGTGTCTTCGGTTTCCTAGTTAGTCTATCGTTTTATTGTGTATGCCCAAATATTTTATTGTTTTTCATTACTTTTTGGGAAATATTTATTGTTCATTAGGTTTATTGTGTACTGCCATAATTGTATTGTTTCGTGTTATCTGCTGGGTTTATCGTGCATTTTCACCTTTTTTTCCACTGACTTTGAGGTCGCTGTATTTTGCCATTTTCCTTCGTTATGTATTCTTCGACCCCCTCCGGCCTTCATCGTCTCTCTGTGTGCCTAGACATGTTGGTTCACCCGATGCACGTCGTCACAGTCCAGCCGGGGATGCTCACGCGTCCCGTCTTCGGCGTGAAGACCGAGACGTGGAGCAGCGGCCTCTACAGCTGCTTTGCGGACATGGGCACCTGTGAGTGTCCCCAGCCGGCTTCACACCGAGTGTGTCGTCGGATCCCCGCCGTCGGGTGAACTGCGTCCGGGTCTGGGCGTCGCAGAACGCGTCATGGGGAAATGGGAGAGCTGTGTTCACGCAGTACTACCCGGTGATGTCACTATCTACCGTGTTCAACCAGGCAGAGGTTAAACTTCCGCTTAAATGGGGTTTGCTCAGTGCGCACAAAAACAAAAACTAAAAAACAAAAAAAACAAAACATGCACGGTTCACTTCTTCACACACACACACACACACACACATACACACACATATACTGTATATGTATTGATAGTGGATATTGTGACACCCACGACATTTGTTTTACATTTGTCACTTATTTAATTTGTTTTAAGCCCAGTTCTCATAAAGAACTTGACTGACGTCACTTCCGGGCGTAGTGGCGGTGTGCCATCTTTTCAGGTAAACCTGAGATGTGTTGCATATCGGCATCTTCTTTTTTTATGTATTTATTCCTATTACCATGTCATCCGTGTTGCCCCATCCATCCATCATCCACCATACATCCATCCATCATCCACCATACATCCATCGATCGATCATCCACCATAAATCCATCCATCCATCATCCATCCACCATACATCCATCCATCATCCACCATACATCCATCCATCATCCACCATACATCCATCCATCATCCACCATACATCCGGCGATCCATCATCCACCATAAATCCATCCGTCCATCCACCATCCATCATCCGAAATACATCCATCCGCCCATTATCCACCATACACCCATCATCCATCATCCATCCATCCGCAGGTTGCTTTGGTTGCTGGTGCCCGTGTTGTTTGGCGTGTAATATCAGCTCTGACTTCGGGGAGTGCCTGTGCTTGCCTCTGGTGGACATTCTTGGCGTCGGCATCGTCCCGGCTGCCACCTTGGCTGTAAGAAGCTCCATGAGGGAGAGGTACTCCATACAGGTTGGCCTCACACTCGTTTTTCCTACCTCTGACAAAAAGAAAACCCTTTGGGGGCACCCTTTCAATAAATTAACGATAAACGATAATAAATAGATTAAAAAAACAACAACAAATAACAGTAAAGAAAATGTGGTAATGTACAGTGAACTTGAGGAAAAATAAATATCAATCTAAAAATAGGAGCCATTTGTTAAAGGGCTTTTTGCGCTTCGGCAGACGTGGATTAAACAGTCGCTGACGACGGCCACCGTCAACCTCAACATTTCAAGATTCAAGATTCAAGATTCAAGATTTTTATTTGTCACATACATATACATACTTTCATACATATATGCAGTGAAATGTAATGCAACGCACCCGTTTTTTTTTTACGATCGAAATGTTCACGCCCAGCCCCGACCTATGAGCCCAATAAATGCCACATTCCCACAGCCTGATCTCCCTCTCCCGCCAACCCCCAGGGCTCCGTGTGTGACGACTGCCTGGTGGTCACCTGCTGCCCCGCCTGTGCCTTGTGCCAGATGGCCCGCGAGCTCAAGCACCACAAGCGCCAGCTCCTCCTCGCCCGCGATCCCGCCGCCGCCGTCGTGGAGGTCTCCCCCATCAACCCGCCGCCACAGGCCCCCAACTACTCCGCCCAGCCCCTCTACCCCGCCGGACTTTACCCGCCTGTGCCGTAGACGTGCATTTTTAGGATGTAGTGTCAAAATGTAGACTGAAACCCCCCCCTACACACGACAACACGAACCTTTATTTCCCCAGTTTAGTGTCATTGGGATTAAAATCTGTTTTGCAAGAGTTTTCACGGACGTTGGGTAACGTGAGACACCCCGCACACCCGCGATCATGACCCATTAAAACGGTTTTGTTGACTTGCCCGAGCGGCGCCGCCGCGCACCAGCGGGCCCCACTTCACCCACGGCTCGAGGCCGGGTGTCGCGACGTCACGCGACATTACCGGCCGGAGGTCTCGCGCGATCAAACGTGACCTTTGCGTCAGCGAAACATCGACGGGCGACGGGATGGAACCAGAGAAGCCAGTTTTTGCACTTTTTATTAATTTAAAAAAAAAAAGTGTTTTTTTTTGACAGAGAATCCAAAGGGGGGGGGGGGACAAAACAATGGATGAAGCCACGAAGACGGCGTGAACATGGGCTGTACTCGTTACTTTATGCTTCGCAGCCTTCGCATTTGCCACCATTGCTGCTGTTATGTTTATGGCTTCTTCCGTTTCCGTTGTGCGTGTGTGCGTGCGTGCGTGCTCGAGCGGATCGGGCAAGTAAAAACGAAACACTCGTAACGCACCTCACACCGCAGGATAATCTGGCACGATGATCTTTAGGGAAAACATGTGGGCCTCAACTCACGCTTGTAAAGACGCGCGCGTCGTGTGTATCCCGCTATTTGCGCAAACAAACCGATAGCAGACGATCAAAGGAAACAGTGTGAGGGCGTGGCACGGTGCATGTGCATTCATATCGTCCAGATCATATTGGTGTTGTGGTCTGTGTGGGGTTTTGTTGACAAAATACAGCTTGTTCCGTACTACTACTACTACTACTACTACTACTACCTCTAAATTCCATCAAAGGAGACTAACCCTCAAGCCAGTGATCAATCAATGAATCATGCGTTTTAACCAGAATGCCAATAGAAACACATATTTTATATCCAAAATAACGACTATATCTATATCCTAGGAATGATGGAAAAATATTATAAACATAAAATAAATATATACTTAAAATGGCACAATTTTACAAGTGATAAGTTGATTAATTGAAGATATTTTCAGTGGATTAAACAAATTACCTTAGAGATAATAATGGATGAATAGCAACTGTGTTAGAGGCGACCCACTCGGTTCGATGGACCCGCTTGTTCAAACACATCATTTAAATATCTATTCAATTTATAATTTCCACCCATAAATAAATGTTTGACGAGAGCAGCTCATCAGACAAAAAAGAAAACCTCCCTGACCTGATACGGCGCTGACGACGACGATGGACGAACGAGGATCTACAGCGACGCCTGGTGGTCGTCGGGAGCTGCAGCAGCCACTTCGTCGATTCCATAGCTTCAATCCCATGTGTTCGCAAGGGGGGAAAACCCTTAAGAAGGCTCCGTGTTCGCATTTTGATCATTTGATGTAAGCGTGTAAAAATTGCAATCCATGTCGATGTGCTTCAATAAAAAAGGTTTCAATTGTCTATGTGTGAGTGCGTGTTAAGTTATTTGTTTCAGTGGCAGCGAACCGTATGAAGGCGGCACAAGGCATCACCAGTTGAAGCGTGCAATGATTTCTTTACAAAGCGGTATTTGGGCCTTATACACATACAAGGTGTTTGGCTTTTTTGCTTTCATATACGCAATTTCAGCCCTCACGACGTCCCGCTGTGGAATAATAGTCGTTTTAAACAAAAGAGAGTCAATATTTGTGGAAGACTGGATGAAGTAACGAATACGATCTATTGTGCACCTGCTTTGGAGAGTTTTGGATTTTACTTTTTTGAGGGGGGAAAAAAAAAAAAAACGAAGATGATGGATTCCCTGTTCTCCATAAGCCCCACCAGAGAATTTTGACCTCTCAGACTTTCCCAGCTGGCCCGACTGGATCCGCAGGTTTGAAAGATTCAGAATTGGACAAAAAGGATGAAGCCTATCAAGTAGATCCCTTCGTCTACGCCATGGGCGATAAAGCTGATGACATTCTGGCCACACTGGGTTTAAGCGATGCAGACCAAAAGAAATACGGCAGTGCAAAAGAAGCCTTTGATGAAGACTTTGTTGGCAAACATGATGTGATTCATGAACGATGCCGATTTAACAAAAGACGCCAAGAGCCAGGTGAACCGGCTGAATCGTTCATTTCTGCAGTTTACAAACTAGCAGAACACCGCCAATACGGTGCACTGCAGGAAGAACCGAGTCGAGACAGGTTGGTGGCAGGCATACGACACCGGGGCCTGTCAGAGAGTCTGCAGGTGGACAGTGAGCTAACACTGGCAAAAGCTGTACTGTTAAGACCGCATGAGCAGTCTGGGTGAAGAACACCGAGCAGCCTGGAATCCTCACAGGTCCAGCCCAGACGCCAAGATCCTACAACACCGAGCTGCCCTCTGGGAGTCTTCGCAGAAACCGATCCCCCATCAGGGTCATTCCAGAGACTCCTACTGTTTCTCGATCAGGGCGCATGATAAAAAAGACCAGTCGGGATGGACTTGTAATAACCTGTGTCTTAGGTAGAAAGTTGTGGTCGGCAGGGCAGAATAATCCCTGCACCGCTTTGGGGACTCAGGCAGTCTTCCCTGAACCCCTAGATAGGAAACGTGAATCTGAGTTAAAATACTATTTGATTTTGTTTAAAAAGAAATGTTGGTATTCGCTTAAAGGGGGAGATGGGGAGAGATTGAGGTGGAACTATTGTGCAGCTAATGGGGAACACGATAGGTGAAGGACCATGCGTTCAATGTGCCACAGTATAACCTGACCTCCTGGGGTTGAGTTGTTGGGGAATAAAGCTTCTAAAAGGACACACGCCGTCTCGTCAATATCAGATAAGCTACAGTATGTACAGAACCCGTGAAGCGCATTACAGCTTTATTAAAAAATATATCAAGGTGACACAAAACATTCCAAGGGTACTTATCCGGTTAATTAAAACCAATCGAACACTCCAGCGCCGGGATTACAAAATATAAACATAGACTGTCGACACAAAAAGTGTGAGATAGATTTCTGAAGCAATATTTGGTGAATACATTGTTCCCTGGATTAATGAAGGCACTTAACGTTAAAAATAATAATAATAATAATAACAAAATAAACTGACATAGTGGCCACTTGAACAAAATTCCTCCGATTCCCCACACCTCCTAAACACAAGGAAATGTACCCTTAAAATGAAATCCTCAGAACAAGAGTTCAACTTGATGTGGATAACCGTCCCCCATGCAATACAGATGTGGGAACAACAGAGCACCTGTTTTATGCTTGGGGCACCACCCCAGAACCTGTGGAGATCCCTGCACGGTGGGCTGAGCTCCAAATCCAACAATATACATTTACCCACTTACGGCGGGAGTGATCCTGGAGAACAAGCGTAATGAATTCTGGGCTTATAACATCATCATCACAGCAAAGATACTATCAACATAAATGTCACTTTACAAACCCCCCCCCCCCCCCCCCCGGACCCTCCCCCCCCATTGTGGAATGTGCTAAAAAAATGAAATTTCTGTACTAAACAAATACACGCATAAAAATACAAACGCAAATACAAATATGAATACTCATACAAATATAAATACAAATATAATGACAAATATAAATATAAAGGCAAATACTAGTATAAAAACTAATACAAATATAAATACAAATATAATTACAAAGGCAAATACAAATATAAATACTAATACAAATATAAATACAAATATAATTAGAAATATAAATATAAAGGCAAATACAATATAAATACTCAAATAAATTCGAATACAAATATAATTACAAATATAAATATAAAGGCAAATACTCATATAAAAACTAATACAAATATAAATATAATACAACTATAAATACAAATGTAATTACAAATATAAATATAAAGGCAAATACTAATATAAAAACTAATACAAATATAATGACAAATATAATGACAAATATAAATATAAAGGCAAATACTAGTATAAAAACGAATACAAATATAAATACAAATATAATTACAAATATAAATATAAAGGCAAATACTAATATAAAAACGAATACAAATATAAATACAAATATAATTACAAATATAAATATAAAGGCAAATACAAAAATAAATACGAAAACAAATATAATTACAAAGGCAAATACAAATATAAATACTCATAAATATAATACAAATATAAATACAAATATAATTACAAATATAAATATAAAGGCAAATATAAACACTCATATAAATACGAATACAAATATAATTACAAAGGCAAATACAAATATAAATACTCATAAATATAATACAAATATAAATACAAATATAATTACAAATATAAATGTAAAGACAAATATAAATATAAACACTCATATAAATATAATACAAATATAAATACAAATATAATTACAAATTTAAATATAAAGACAAATATAAATATAAACACTCATATAAATATAATACAAATATAAATACAATTTCAAATACAAATATAAATACACATACAATTATAACAAAATGTAAAAAAACAAAAAACAAACCCCGCCCCTGTCAGGACACTGCGTGGAGCCGTATCACCCCGGGCCGCTGCTCACTTCCTTACTTTTCACTGAAGCACTATTCGAATAGTTGTATCGCGTGTCGTCGCCTGCACGGGAAGCCTCCGGAAAGTGTGCGTTACAAAACAAGCAAACAAACAAACAAACAAAACAAAACAAAACAAAACAAAACAAACAAACAAAACAAAACAAAACAAACAACTCTCAAGGCCGCCGCGCGACTTCCGGTTCAGGTGGCACGGTGACGTCACAATCACGTGGCCGTCGCAGCTCCACACGAGCGCCAAGTTCGCCGTCGCGCGTCACAGTGTTGAGTTCAGTTGTCGAGGCGCGACTCTCACTCCTCACCTCCCTCCCCACGAAGACACCACTTCAACGGCGACGAACACCGGTAGGTAGGCAGGCAGGCGGGCAGGCAGGCAGGCAGGCACCCTCCGCACGGGAGCTCGCCCCTCAGCCGGGGCCGGGGCGAGTCTGCCCACGCCGCCGTTCGAATGGCCCGGGCTAGCGCTAGCATAGCCGGTTGAGCGAGAGAGTTTAGCCGAGGGGCGGAGATCGACCGGGGCGCCGCGTGCGGAGAAGCCAAAACGTCGCCCGGCTCCAAGTGTTTTGTCTGTTTTTGTATCGTCCAGGTGTCGGGGCTGTTAACCGGGAGGGGAGGGGAGCGTTCGGGGCGGGCGCGAAGCTGGCGAGCGCTCAATTCGCCTTGCAGCCGCGGCCGCGGCGCTTGCTCTCACCGAATAGTTTTCCGAGCGTGTCTCTCTCTCCGCGGGCCTTGTTCACGGACACAAATTGGATATGTAATCGTGGATACTTGCTTTAAATTAAAGCAAAAAAAAAAAAAAAAATGGGGGTATCACCGAGCCTATCTTAGCGAAGGCTTCTTCTTTGTTGACACAATTCGATCCAAGTGACTTAATGACGTTTGTTCTAAGTTGTTGCATTCGCACACTACGCCAACCACAACTTAGCGTCGATCACATGACGTTTCGTAAAAACAACAACAACGCGTTTATCTTTTATTTGGGAACACCCCCCCCCCCCCCCCCCACGGCTGTCTTGGGGCTTGTATCTGGTTCAATTGATGACGCGTTCCGTTCACCTCGGAAGTCGGAGCTGGGAATGACGACACACCCGAGTTGACCGCGTCCCGGTGTGAGAAGTGGGGAAACCCAAGATGGACGCCTCCTTTGTTGTGCTTGTGATTTCAGAATACAGACCCGATGACAGAACACACAGCGGGGTCCGGGGATGGAGGGGAGGGTGGGGGGGTCCATCAACCTCTACACGTTCACGTCCAAATAGACTTCATAAAGAAAACAACAGCATTCAATATCGCAGCCCTTACTACAGCTTTCCCATATTGTTTATGTGCGGAAGCCATCTTGGGTTTTGAGGTAGAGGTTGACGCGGGTCTTGTATGATGGGGGGGGGGGGTAAATGTATAATCAATGCGTTGGATTTGTTCTTGTTGTCCTCTTCTATCCGCACAAGTCTCTGGCCTCGTCCACACTGCAAAGCCTTCGGGTTCTGTTGCTCGGATCCGATTTGGCTGTTCCCGTTATTGTTTTTTTTTTTTAAAAGGTGGCCAATATCAGTCTCCAGCGTGAAGGGGTCGCGGCCCTGCACTGACCGGCGCGCGCAGAGGCACCAAAACATGCCACGTGCGGCACGCACGTGAGCAAATGTTGCCCGGCGCAGCGGTTTTCGGCGGCTTGGGGCGGCGGACCTCGGCTCAAGCTTGCAGATGAAATTTTTGGATCCAGAGCCCTGGACGTCCCAGCGCACAAAGTGGCGCACGGACAACGCTCATTCACTTAGGCACAGCGCACAAAGATGAATCTGCGTGTATGCGCGCCACATTGTTATAAACAATATTACATTTCTGCTCCAACGCCGGATGTTTTTTTTCCCCCCCGAATGTTAATTTTTCAGATTCAAAGGTCATTTTTTGGTTTTCCATTTGAATATCAAATCGGTTGACAGCCGGGATTGTGATGTGAACACCTATGAGGTACTCGGTGACACCTCACTGTCCCTCCACTAACTCCCTCCATCACAGCTGTCTTCCATGTTTGTTTTCACCGAGTGACTCCCGCCAGCGCCGAATTGTGACATATGCTGCTCTAGATTGACGTGATATGACCGCTCAGACCAAGGTCGCATTGCGAAAAATCTGACCGGTATCCGATTTAGGACCGCGCATGAAAGTGGCCCAAAATCAGAATTCAGAAGGTCAAATATCTGGTTTGTACTGTTCACACTGTTATGGGGGAAAAACACATCTGTCACATGAGTTAAAAAATGAGATGGTGCCACTTTTGCCTGCAGTGTGAAAGTAGCCATAAAGTCCTCAGTTCTCGAAAGTGACATAGCGAACTTAAACTCAATGTAACATGAACATCAGAACAACTGGTCAAAATTCTCGGACCTTCAATTAACGCCGTTGTACATTCCGTCGGTTAACTACACACCCGGACTACAAATTATTCACCTTTGCGGGCATGGAGATATTTAGCATTGTTGTTATACTACTGTGTGCGCCAAAGGGATAAGAGTGCATTATAAATGTAATAACTCAGTCAACAGGCCAACCGCTCCCACTCTAGACCATCTCCTGACCAAGTCCTCCCCTCCGCCCTCCGTTTCCTGGCTACAAGCCTCTATGCCGTGACAGCTACATATCCACACAAGTTTTAATAGTACCATAAATCAAACTCATTTATTACGAGTGCTGGACAGTGTTTAGAGTAGCGGGGGGTGCCTGGAGTGTCCCTGTTATGTGCAGGCGCTAATTACGGGTGGAAGGAGACATGTCCTGATCTACACCTGACCTAAGGTCTCCAACAGCCTTCTCTCCTGCGATAGGCAGACTGCTGTGACTCTGCTGTGACTCTGCTGTGCGCACAAGCAGCCACTCACTTTTGTAGCGTCAGACTAGGTATCGATAACACGCTTAGTGTTTTTAAAAAAATGGGATTTATTTTTTTTCATTTGATGAGCGTCAGTGCTGATACGTGAAAATTTAAAAACATCTTTTTATTTGGGTTTTATTTCTGTATAATAAAAAAATGGCGATGGGCCATCGGTGTACGCCCAAACACGAACACAGATAACCGCAGGCAGCCCGCCCATCCAGCCTCCATTCAATTTATAAATAGAAAGAAACTTTTATATCAATTGATGTTTTATGTATTTATGACTTAACACCCACTGCCTCCTTTATTACAGCCCAAACCAGCACCAGTCACTTCAGAGGAGACACTGCATATGTGTGACATGAGTCATTTCTTTCTTATGTGGTGAAATGGGGCAGTGATTTATAGTGGTTAAAAGTTGTGGAAACAGACATGTGGTTCCACATATGCATGTGGGTGAGAACAGAAGTGGCTGGTACGCACGCATCTGGAATCCACTGGTTGTTTTGTGTGTCCACGTCTTCTGTGGTCAAAATAAGGACATTTCTCTGCACGTGTTACTGAGTGAGGCACCGATGCTTGATCGCCACCGTTTGCTCTGGTCTGTTAAGATCACACGTCTCCGCAGTGACTCTATAAGTACACACAGTGGGCTAACTTGTACCATTCTGACACTTTCAGTGGCGCAGCGATGGTGAAGATATTTATCGGAAACCTAGCTCAGGAGGCGGAGAAGGAGGAAATCGAGGGTCTGTTCACGCCGTACGGCACGGTGACGGAGTGCGCCAAGTACAAGAACTATGCCTTTGTCCACATGGAGGACAGGAAGTCGGCCACCAAGGCCATCCGAGAGCTTCACCTCTTCAAGCTGCACGGCCGGCCCATCAACGTGGAGCCCAGTCGAGGGAAGAACCAGTGCCCGGTCAAGCTCCACGTCGCCAACGTGGAGAAGGGCTTCGACGACGAGCTCCGCACTCTGTTTGAAGAGTACGGCACGGTGACGGAGTGTGCCATCGTCAAGAATTTCGCCTTCGTCCACATGAGCAACTCTGACGAGGCCATGGATGCCATAAAGGGACTGGACAACACAGAGTTCCACGGTGAGCGTCTGGACCTATCATGCTCTGTTTTGTACTGCCGTCATCATGAAATTTGTCCGTGTTTGGATTTTTGTATGATGTTTAAATATCACCACTTTAGGGTGCGGTGGCAAGATTTATTTGAACAAGAACAAAATAATATATTTTTGCATAAATATGCCCCGATGCTGATGGGCGTTCTTTCACTTATGGTATATGCTCAGCTCTAATGTGGGGTGTTTGCCAACTTTTTTCGTGCCCGGGCACACTCACGTTAACCACTCGAAACATCATGCACAGTATTATTATTATTGGGGCCGGCAAAAAGTTCTTACTTTCAGTGTGAAACTTGAGGTTGGCTGAGACTGATTAATTTGTACCACCTTGTGATTTGAATCTTGCAACGCAAGCTTATTTCAAGTTGCTTTTTTGTGTGTTTATCCGTTTATTGTGACGCACTCATGATCATTGTAAATGAGGGCGTGCTCTCGATGATTTTCGAGAATAAAAAAAACTAAAGTGCAATTTGAAAATGTTTCACTGCACACCCAGTGAGCTCTGACAAGTACACTAGATTGCCATCGCAGTGGTTTGGAAAAATGTGCCCTCATAAACTCCTTTAGCAGTAAGATGTGCATGCAGCAGCTAAACACATCTTGTTTGTTTGTTTTTTTTTTTTTTTTCACATTTTCAGCAAAGCGCATTCATGTTCAGCTTTCGAAGAGTCGCCCACGAGGAGCGGAGGATGAGTATGGCATGCCAATGCAGGGGGGGGGTTATTACCCTCCCCCCTTCCCGGGGGAAGGGCCTGACGGCATGCACGGAGGCCCCATGCCGGGCTACCCCCCTCCCCCTCCGCCACCCCTCCCCCCGAGGCGAGCGGGCTACCCGGAGCCGGGCGGCTACGGGGTGGTGGACTACTACGAGAAGTACAGAGCCCGACCCTACGACGACAGGCGAGCGGCGCCCATACCGCCCCCTCCGCCTCCCCCCTCGGGCCCCGGTAGGGAGCGCCTGGCGCCCGCGGCCGGTGATCCGTATGACCGGCGGCCGCTGCCACCGCCCCCTGCCGGCTCCTTCTACGGCCGCGACAGGAGCCCCGTCAGGCGAGTCCCGCTCCCCCCTGTGCCTCCTGCCGGCAACGGCTACCCCTACGAGCGATCCCGGCTGTCTCCGGGGTCGAGGCCCCCCATGTACGCCGTCCCCCGTCCCCGGGACCCGTATGCTGGCGGCGGAGTGCCTCCACCGCCACCCCACTACGCCGGCTTTTAGGCAATGACACAAGGTGAGTGAGCCGTGGGGGGATCGGTGAAACAACCTTGTTACTCATAAACCAACGGGAATCCGGCAGATTGGCGTAAAGCAAACAAACAAGCGAACAAAAAGAAGCTGAAGCCATCGCTGAAGGCACAATCTCGCTTAAAATCCGATCTCTTTAAAAGGTTTAGCACATAATACATTTCGACCCAGACCTCCATGTTCAGGAAGTTAATGAGGTTGGGTAAATTTTAAGTTATTACTGACAACTAAAAACATCAGACTTGCGCGAGTCCAAAGGGGTAAAACGCGCTTGACCTGTGTGGTTTGCTCTCTTTCCAGGTTTAGACTATGACAAGATCGTCGTCGTCGTCTGCTGATGCACGTGGCGCTATACACACATCCCCCCCATAGTCTCCGGCGGATTGCGTTGCGCTCGCCTGAGGCGTACTGGAAGCTACTGTATTGCGGACTGCGCCGTACTTAAAAACATACGGTTCCCTGTTTCCGAGTCACAATCTCCTATTAAGCTGTTGTCCTTTTTCTTTTTTGCCTTTTTTTTTTTTTTTTCCTATTCTGCTTGTCTTGCTGTTTAAAAAGCCTTAAATTGTTTGCAGTTGACATTGCTGGTATTGGGTGCTTAAGTCTTCCTCAGTTAAACGCAGCATTGTTGATCCACGTTATCTCTTTACTCTGCTTTTTGATTTCGACAAAAATAAACATGCCCTCTGGGGGGAAAAAAAAAAAAAAAAAAAGATCTCAAGGGAATAATCAGTTAAGTGACAATATGTAGGAAGTAACATTTAAGGTGGTCAGGAGTGTTCTGTGGACTGGTCACAAGACCTACATTTTGGTTTGTTCAGTTAACCCACTATTTTTTTTGCGTCGCATGTTTTGCATGACAGATAAAAATTTCCCATGTATGTTTAATTTAAACGTTTTTAGATGCGGCCTGAGCTCTTTGGCGGCCGTAGAAGCCCTACAGCAGCGTTATGTATGGTTTTATTTTTCTTCCGATTGCCTTTGATTTCCAATACTTTTTAATAAACACATGTGACCCCCAAAAACGACGTCCTAACTCGAATCATTCCTTCCGCCGGGCGGGCCCCGTGAGCTCGGCAACGAACGGTGGAGCCACCCTGCACCAACACTTTAAAATGCCTTGTTTACGTTATGTCACTTCTTCACTTTCCGACGCACCACCCACTGCACTGTCGTCCATCCTTTCGCAGTTGGATAGCGGTGTGGAGTCTCTCGCATTACTGCATCAGTCGGCCGGCCAAAAATGTCTCGCGGCAGCCGGCCCAGGAATTAATTCCATCCCCGCCATTAATGTTACTGCTTTCCCTGTGAATATGCCCGTTCACTCATTGTGTGAAGTACTGGTATCCTTAGTATTTTTGCTCTTTGTAGGTTGTTAGACCCTTGATCTCCGCACAGGTGTGGCGAGTGCCGCGCACCGACCGGGTAAGTCGAGCTGTGCTGCCCGTGCAACGTCCTGCAAGCGCGAGGTAGGTTCTGCTTCGGCGACGGCAAGAAAGCAAAACTCTTTTGTTTGTCTGTTTGTCCCTCTGGTAATCCTTGTGCTCACACTCGGCTCCTCTCTCCCCAGGCGTGTGTTCTGGCGAGCCGGCGGGGTCGTCCAAGCTCAATAAATCCCCAGACCGGACGATCCCGGATGCAGCTGCTGTGGATGAAAGGTGCAACGTAGTCGTGTTGGTATTCACAAAACAGACGGTACTTGGATCTTGGCTGGAAAAGCACCAGTGTGTGAGATTTGGTGGCGTCCAGCAGAACGGACTCGGCTGAGGTTGTAGTGCGTCTTAAATTGAAACAATTGAAATTGACGGAAAGAAGAATGGCGTTTTTGTAACCGTCGAATGAGCCGCTTATATCTATATAGGGGCCGAGGCCTCTTCCATCCAGCCCGCCATGTTGCACCGCCATGTTTCTACGGGTACTCGGGACACCAGATGTGTCTTTAAACAGTTGGGGGTGAGGTGCGGGGGGACTCCGGGCACGAGCGCTCTGCTTGCCCGTTGGCTGCACCGGAGCGAGGAGCTGGAGAGGGGAGGAGCGGACCGGGAGAGGTAGAACGGGTGCAGTATGTTCCCACATAACCCCAAAATTATTAAACCAGACTCAATACAGAGTTTTGAATGAGGTGAGGTGGGAATGACTGCCTTTGCCGTATATTTTCCTTTATCCAGCCGTGTTATGGATTCCATTGTGGGGAAAGTGGCTCGACGCTACCTTAAGTTCACCAAATAAGTTATCCTGGAAAACACCTTTCCTGAAAGGTTCAGGTTTCCGTTACTGTTTGTATTTGTTGATAGGCTGTCTTTTCTGTACGCCATGTTTGTAAGTCATGAAGATGAGGTTCAGTATATGTGGGTTGATGCTGTTTGTATATACGAAGGAGGCTGGTGGGAAAACGTCTTCTAACCAAAGTACCGGCTACAGTAAAGTTCCAACGCATGCTGGTCAAATACTTGTACTCCACCAAGGATCTGAATGTTTGTAGTGTTTTTAAGGATTTGCACCACCAATAAAAAGTTTACGTTGACAAAGTTGTTCTGTGCCTCAATCAGCGTGTCGTACTCCACAGTATCAAAGTAGTAATGTGCTTGACCACATTCTCATCACGACAGTAACGTACTTCACACTACATAAAACAGCTCAGCAGGGAACTGATTGAGAAACACATTCCTAAATTAGCCACAGCACGGCCTTTATGGCTGCAGATGTCCAAGGCGAAACTGAGGTTTCATTTTCCTCTTCTCCTTTTACTTTTTTTTTTTTTTTTTTTTTTTTTAAAGCTGATGCACAACATTGCTGCTGGTTAGAGTTTATATCCGGGAGCAGAGGTTACATGACATCTATGGAAAGTTTTATCGCTTGGCTTGGGAACAATAGCAGTTACATCGTGAGCAGCCCATATTATAAGCCAAGTGACCCTTCAACTCACCTTGGCCAGCATGTGGAAAAGTACTGATAGCATCCTGGTTAAGGGAGTTCAAGCGGTGCCTCTTTTGTTCAGTGTTGTGGGGCTGTAATGTGAGCACCCAAGAGATAAAGGTAAATCAATCGGAAGGATTTCAGGGAAAACTGGCTCCGTAGGAACAGAGGTCGTGGGCTTTGTCAGTGGATGTCAAATCTACAGTCTCAACTCGACAAGTCATTGTTCCATATTTTTTATTTAAACAACACAAAAGTTACAAAGGCAAATAATTAAATGCAGATAAAAAGGTTTAAAAAACAAAACAAAAGGCAATACAAAGTTTTTCCATTTTACTGCATAGCCTTTCAGGATTACAGTTTTTGGGTATAGAATAATAGGTACTAACCATCCAAAGTACTTATACACCGATCAGCCACAACATTAAAACCACCACTGATAAGCACTAATATCGTGTAGCTCCCCCTTGTGCCGCCAAAACAGCTCTGACCCGTGGAGGCATGGACTCCACAAGACCTCTGAAGGTGTCCTGTGGTTATCTGGCACCAAGACGTTTGCAGCAGATCCTTTTAAGTCCTGGAGGTTGTGAGGTGGGGCCCCCAGAGATCAGGCTCGTTCCAGCCCATCCCACAGATGCGCCATCGGATCGGACCCTCACCCCGGCCACCCACATGATGTCGAAGAAAAGGCGATTCATCAGGCCAGGCCACCTTCTCCCATCGCTCCATGGTCCAGTTCTGACGCTCGCGTGCCCATTGTAGCCACTCAGTGGTGGACGGGTCGGCACGGGCGCTCTGACCGGTCTGCGGCGACGCAGTTCCATACGCAGCAAGCGGCGGTGCACTGTTTGACCTGACACCTTTCTATCATAGCCAGCATTGATGAGCCCATGGGCGCCCACGACCCTGTCGCCGGTTCACCGGTTGTTCTTCCTTGGACCACTTTTGGTAGGTACTAACCACTGCATACCGGGATCACCCCAACAAGACCTGCCGTTTTGGAGACGCTCTCACCGAGTTGTCTAGCCCAATACATCCCAACGTTGACAGGTGCCATTTGGATCGAGATGACCAACGTTTTTCACTTCGCCGGTCAGTGGTTTTAATGTTGTGGCTGATCGGGGTAAACGTTGCATAGAATTGTGCCTAATGTTTCAAGCTACATTCAATATACATTACAAACATTACTCTAAATTACTTAGTAATGTTTAGCAAAACATGTTTTTGTCCACTACAGTTCACAGCATCTCGCTTGTTGATGATCGCCACATGAGCGTCTCATCTGTCTCCAAAGGTCCACGACTCAGTTCGGCTGGAAAGCCATAGGTGTCGGCACCGTGACCTGAGCCCGTTTCGGGTACTGGCGTCATGCCCGCTACGCCCGCCACCATCTCCCTGGCGGACGGAGGGGCTCCGAGTATTTCGAACTCCACCTCGAATTTATCCTTGGCCTCGCCCCTCTCCCGTCGGACGAGCATCTCGTACTCGCCGAACGCGATCAGAGCCTCGTCCCCGAGCTCCGCCCTCTCCAGGTAGCCGAGCGGCGAGCCGTCCACCAGCATCCGTCCCTTCTGGCTCAGGTTCTGAAGGGCGAAGAGCATGTCGGGGACCACGGGAGCGCGGAAGGCCTGGAGGGCCAACTGTTTGCGGGAGACCCTGTTGTCGGGCAGCTCAAACGTGCAGACCTGGGGGTCCCGGCCGAACCGCAGGGGCTCGTCCGCACAGTGGCAGTGCCTGCGGCCCTGTGGGAGCCGACCGAACTGGCCCCGGAAGCTGCCGGGGTGGTACAGCTTGATGTGTAGGCAAGTCAGATTCTCCTCCGTCTCCATGCTGTAGATGGATGGATGGATACTCTGTCGATCCCCGGAGGGAAATTTCAGCTACAAAATCATGCAGGGGAAAAAAAACTGGTGATATACAATAAGCCTGAAAACTAGAAAACGGGGTTATACAATAAACATGAACATTAAACAGTAAGAAATAAAGCTATTAACAATTCACATGAAAAAAAGGAGGAATTGTGCGCCT
Organism: Zeus faber; assembly: GCF_960531495.2. NCBI lineage: Eukaryota > Metazoa > Chordata > Actinopteri > Zeiformes > Zeidae > Zeus > Zeus faber. The sequence continues at coordinate 12,858,448 of NC_137209.1, read as the reverse complement.
TACTAGTTGAGAGCACAAGACACAGAAGCCAAAGGGAAGTTGGGAAAATTACTATTAAAGATTAAATGTAAGCAGGTATCAGAATAATAAAAAAAAAATTATATCTATATATATATATAATATTTAAGAAATAATGGAATAAAACCAACCAGTATATAATTGGTTACATCAACAACTTGAAATTAAACTAATAGATTTTAATGCAAAACGATTTCATGACTCGGTCCTGATATTTGTAAAAATGAGCTGAACACATGTCGATACTTTTTAAGGACCGCAAATAAAACTTGAATCGTTTTTTTTTTTTGAATATACAAAAATAAATAGTACGGTAGTAATAAACATTCGTATTTGATTTGCCTTCGTACTGTTTTGTGTTTTGTTTTTTGTTGTTGTTGTTTTTTTTTGTTTGTTTGTTTTGTCCTTTTGAATAAGCGCAGCGACTTACCTTCGAGTTTGAAAAGACGCGATCCGAGGCGGGCGCAGCCTTTTCGGTCGACGCACCGGGGGCGGTGAGCGCGACCGCAGCGAGGAGCGAAATAACGGCGGCGGCCGATCCGGAAGCCTCGAGGAAATAACAGGAC
>NC_137209.1:12745364-12855364 GCF_960531495.2 Zeus faber | reverse complement strand
TGGCGAGTGTGCTCTTTGCTAATACTATGATTTTAAATTATACCGCTTTCGCCAGCCTCATTTCAACGCTACGCGTTGACAACGCGGCCTCGTCGCGTTATTAGCCCCATTAGCCTACGTCTGATTTAAGGCGCAACGTGAGCTGGGTTGGATACTTTATTTAACCCCGAACGGGAAATTGTAGTTACACTACAATTACTTACAGCAGTTCAAATCGAAGCAACGATACTTATGTAATGCATTTTTCGAAAATAGCGACGTACCAAAACAAAAAACGAAAGGATCGAAGAAAATGGCAGGAGGGAACGTAAAGCTGACGTCACATTGCTGGTGCGAGCCGCCATGTTTGGACGACCCCCCCCCCGCAGTGACTGGACGCCGGTCTGCATTTTTTTTTAAGCTTAAATGACTGCTTAGAAGTCGTGTTCGGTGGGGGGAAACCCCGATTCCTACTTTCTCCCCTCCTTTCTCCCCTTCGGTACATGACGTATATTTTAGCCATTCTATGCGTTGGCTTTAATTGGATCGAGCGCCTTTTGATTACACGGCGGAATCGCCGTTCTACTGCCTTCCCGAGGCTGGTGACGTCATTTCCACATGCTCGGTCCCTGTTCCCTTGCACCAAGTCACAGGGGGGACCTCCTCCTCTCAATAATTTTAAATTCTGGAACAGTGTGACAAGTGATCTTCCAAGAATGGTGACCGGAGTCCATGATAATCCACAGCAACAAGGGGTGTTTTAATCACCGCAATTAATCATCTATCCATTCCTAATAAGAATTTGATCTCTTTAAGATTTTGTCTTATCGATAAGAATTGAACAATCTGTCGTGTTACTGTATAAACGGCAGTGTTTTGGGCGCAGGGCGTTTTGAGAAAATAAGTACCCAGCCAGGAGGTGGTAGTACTTACAGGAACGAGTGGGGCAGTCAAGAAAACAAACCCCCAGTGGAGTAGGTAGTTGGAGTAGACTGAGGCTTCCTGAAGAACGACAAACAAAGAACATGTCTGCACGTAGAAAACAGCTACTTCTTGTTGTTGCTCAACAAGTATTGCTGCATTCAGATGGAACACGGTAGATGGGAACGGGGTAACGGCAGGGGGAAAGGAAACAAAACCCGGCGCGGGGGGGCATGACGGCAAAAGATATGTTGCTATGGCGATGACCCCAATAAAATATAGTAAACTAAATTATTATGTGTGTGTGTGTGTGTGAGAGAGAGAAACAGCTAGTTCTCGTTGTTGCTTAACAAGTATTGTGCATTCAGATGGAACACGGTAGATGGGAACGGGGTAACGGCAGAGGGAAAGGAAACAAAACCCGGCGCGGGGGGGCATGACGGCAAAAGATATGTTGCTATGGCGATGACCCCAATAAAATATAGTAAACTAAATTATTGTGTGTGTGAGAGAGAGAAACAGCTAGTTCTCGTTGTTGCTCAACAAGTATTGCTGCATTCAGATGGAACACGGTAGATGGGAACGGGGTAACGGCAGGGGGAAAGGAAACAAAACCCGGCGCGGGGGGGCATGACGGCAAAAGATATGTTGCTATGGCGATGACTCCAATAAAATATCGTAAACTAAATTATTTCAACTCTGTTAATGTGTGTGTGTGTGTGTGTGTAAGAATTTTATTAATTTTATTTGCCTCTTCATATCTACACTAGACTTGATCTGCTGTCCAAGATCCGACTCATTCGGTTGTGGAGGACGGCAAAAAGTGTAAATATTTAACCCACGCAAAGACTAGTCGTAAATATTCCTGTATGAGCGAACGAGCTCCGCAAGTCTTGTCTAGAACTTCTCCATTTTGAAATGAAATGAGAAATGCTCCCCGTGCCAAGTCACAAAATCTTGGACTTGTCAAAATCATAGTAATACACCACTGCACCATCAATTCACACTCAAAAGTAGGAAACTGTCTTACATTTGTCAACACTTTTCTCTCAAGTGCTCTTTTCCTGCCATCTTGATATTGTAATTTACCAAGTTTGCGTCTTGAAACTGCTTTGCTACACAGATCTGTTACGATGGTGAAGATCTTTGTGGGAAACCTGCCCAGAGAGGCAGATCAGGAGGAAATCGAGGCGCTCTTCAAGGAACATGGCACTGTTACCGAGTGCTCCATCATCAAGAACTTCGCGTTCGTCCACATGGAGGATCGCAAGGCGGCCACCAAAGCCATCAAAACCCTCCACCTCTACAAGCTCCATGGCACCGCCATTAACGTAGAAGCCAGCCACGGGAAGAACCAGGGCGCGGTCAAACTCCACGTGGCTAATGTAGAAAAAGATGCTGATGATGAGCTCCGTGCTCTGTTTGAAGAGTACGGCACAGTGACTGAGTGTGCGGTTGTTAAAAATTTTGCCTTTGTCCACATGACCAATTCTGATGAGGCCATGGATGCCATCAAGGGACTGGACAATGCAGAGTTTCAAGGTAGGAGCCAGAACGCACGTAAAAAAAAAAAAAAATGTCACTGAACCGCCTTTCAGATAAAAATTGTGCTGTCCGTTGAGACCAATTAGGGTCTCCCCCAGAGCGTTCTCGGGTATAAATACGGGTGTCTCATGCTGATACGAGTTTCTTAAAATGGTGTTCAACAGAAACTTGTTAATATCCAGTCATAGTGCCAGTGCTGGGGGTTTATCATTTCAATATAACCAGTTAAGAGTACTGATTACCCTCTCAAAACTGTAAAAAGGGGATGTCTGTGAGGTCACTGATTACCTCTTACAAACGGGAAAGTAAGAGAAAAGAGTAAACAAGACACAAAGATGGTTAAGTAGGAAAGAGAAGCTTTTTTTCTCTAGGTGTCCATCCACACGAGTTATGTGAACTTTCGTTCCATACGTTTTCAACATTCACGTTTCATTTTTAATTTACAAGGGGAGTAGTGGGCGGGTTTCTATAATCTTAGGACCGGTGGCTTCAGCAGGGTAGTCGTTGGTCTCTAAACATATTCCAGTCGGGCCTGGTTGGTGCCAGTATAGATACAAGGTGAACGGATGTAAAGCTTGGGTTGTTGCACAAAATGATCAACAAAATATTTCCCCCTTTTCCCAGGCAAGCGCATCCATGTGCAGATTTCAAAAAGTCGCCCGCGGCACGAGGAACAAGAGGACTATCCGCCCCCTCCCGAAGATGGGGGTGGATACTGGGGCCCCCGGTATCCGGGTGAGGGGCATGAGCCCCCCCCGCCCGGCTACCTTAGAGGCCGTCCCGGCCACATGCCCCCAGGTTACCCGTTCCCTCCCCCTCCGCCGCCCCCTCCCCCTAGGCGGCCTGTGTATCCAGAGCGTGCGAGAGAAGGCTACGGCGGCGTCGTCGACTACTACGAGAAATACCGAGCCCGTCCGTACAACGTGCCCGCCTACGAGGACCGGCGGGCCGGCGCCATCCCCCCTCCCCCGCCGCCGCCCTCCGCCGTTGTCCGCGATCGCATCATGGCCCCCGCGCTCGACCCATACGAGCGTCGGCCCCCGCCGCCCCCTCCGAGCCCCTACTACGCCCGTGATCGTAGCCCCCTAAGGCGGGCTCCGCCGCCCCACCCGATGCCCCCCGCCAGCAATGGCTACTCCTACGAGCGTCCCCCCAATTCTAGGGTGCCCGCGTACGGAGTTCCTCGCCCCAGGGACCCCTACGCCGAGCGCCTGCCTCCACCGCCGCCGCCCGCCCGCTACGCGTATTAAAGTCGGGCCGCCATTCGCACGTCAAGGTGAGGAGAAATGCGTAGCAAAAATGTGATCTGTCTGAAGAGTTGCCAATGTCTCAAACAAAGCCTGCGTCCACCTTCTTGTAAACCTGGAGCAAAAAAAAAAAAAACCATACACCCCAAGGAGTATTCGAGCTGTTAGTTCGACGGCGGCAAGAATGCCTGCGTAAAAAAAAACAACAACCTCAATTTCAGCCTAAAGATATGGTCATGAAAGCCTGGAAAAGCGTGCGTGTGTTTGCCGGTCAAGATGCAGAGCGAGCGGCGGCTGTGTACAGTTTGAGGACGGACGGCTGATGTTTTGTGTGATTTTTTTTTTTTTTTTTTTTTTCTTTTTTTTTTTTTTCCTTTTTTTATTTCCCAGGTTTTAACTATCCGGAATCGGCGCCGTTCGACTGCGTCGCAGCATGCCACCTCCTGATGCTAGTGACGTTATGTGCACCCCCGTCGTCTGTGGCTGAGCGCGTGTTGTTCCCCTGCACCAGTCACACGAGGAACCATATCGTCGACGTCCTTGTCTCTGATTAATTCTTTTTAAATTCTGGAACAAGTTTGTTCTCGTTTTGAATTACCTTGTCATTATACTGTCGTCATGCTCAGTCCAAGTACATGAATTAAATTTAGCACGTCGATTAGGCGATTTTTATTTTCTTTAGACTCTTTATATAAAATATGTCGTTGTCTGATATTGTGTGTGAGATGGAAAAAAAACGGAATGTTTTCAGCGTCAGTTTTCTGCGTCATCTGTGACTTATGTTCATCAGTTCGAACCTAAACGTTGGTTCCATTTCCTCAATTCCCCCCCCCCCCCTCCCCCCCGTTTTGTTCATAAAACCTGCGTGTGGCGCATTGTGTACATTAAAAACTGCTACGACTTCTAGAAACCTAATAAGCGGAGGGAAAATAACTGGGCCGGTCACAACAGCAAGGCGTTTAAAATGTACCATTTATTTGTCGTAAAAATGTTTTTCAATAAAGACCTGACATGTACCGTGAACCTAATGTTATTCATGACGTTTGCTCTAAACCATGGCGGGCTTGGTCCGATTCACTCCGGCGACCACAGCTTCAGTCCAGTCGCACCCTTGAGTCTTTTCGTCGACTCGCGCTGCCGCCTGCATCGAGTGATCGTCACCCTGTGCCGCTAAACTTGCACCAGCCGCTGCGTCCATTAAAAACGAAAAAGCGTTGCCAGCGAGAACTGCTCTGTTGTTTTGGGCTGAAAACGCCCCCCCGCCCCGCCCCGCCCCTCCCCCCACCCCGTCCCGAATCCCCCGACCACGTTCCGGCGGGAGTTTGGAACGAGCCGAGTGTCGATCCTTTTCCCAAATCGTTTGTGATGCCCCAGAATTTGATCTCGCCACTAAACACCCCGGTGAGGAGACGCCAAGTTGGTTGAGGTCCACAGCAGCAGGTAAGTTGTGAGCGGATGTCTTCTGTGGTGGGGAATTCATCCATCTCTGCCGTCTTGACATGTTGGCCGCCTCAGTGTGACCGGGGTTGTTGGCTTCTGCATTCACAAATGCTTGTTTTGTGGCAGCTTTATTGAGATTTGTTTTTATATTTTTTGTTAAAACAATAAAAAAAAAAGTCAGTCAGTCTAAGGGCGATTTTAAGCAGATTACGAGAACAGTTAGACATCAAAGTGCTGAATTCAGTTGGGATAGTTTGAAAAACACTTTAAATTGCTCGGTCTTAGGCTGTTATTTTTGTTGGCAAATGAGATTGATGTGTTGATCGTTACTGCCCGTTACCCTTCATCATCTCCCCCGCACGTCAACACGCTGCGGGACGGGGGGAAGAAGGCTGTTGGCGTGTGGTGTGACTGGTCCTTTTTCCTCGGTAACAGTGCAGTAATTGGTCAAAACGGCGCCCCCTTTTGATTGGAACCTTTTATGCGCCATAACGTTAAGGGGATTGGTCCAAATTGCGAAATCTCGCACAATGTGCGCCGAGTGAATTTTTATTTTTTGCACTGATTTATGCGGTCGCGGAGTCCTGGAGAGAATGCAGGTAAGGCCAAGGAGGGTGACGAAGAGCGTGAGAGGTAATCTGCCTGGAAACTAACACACCCCATTGGAGCTTCTAGGGTCTTCAGAGACTTATGTCGATAGGCCGCATGAACTGACTTAGGTTTTTACTAATCTGCTTTTAGCTTTTAATGGAATCGTGCAGAAGTGTGAAGGGGGAATCTGGTATACATCTAACTATGTTTACCCAGTGAAATCCCTCATTAAAATAGGAGGTGACCGCTACTGTGCACTACACGGTTCGGATTTTCTTCCCTGTTTGTAGTTGTTTAGAAGTCGATGACTTTGTTGGTTAAGTGTCGGCGCCACTCCAACATACTTGAATTTGTATTCGATGCTAATTCTAACCAGTCAGATATTTGGAGAACGTTTCAGAGGATATTGGTGTTTACTGTGTGTGTGAGAGAGAGAGAGAGAATTGGGCAGATAGGACATTTAAATGAAGGTGTCATTTTAGCAAACATCTTATAATTTGTTGAACATCCAGAATGGTCTCAGGAATCCAGTGTGATCACCTAATTCACAAGTTTTCTTTTGGTTTCATTGTGTGGTTGGTTTGCAGAGAGGATATGCGCTTTTTTTTTAGAGGTTGATTGATTGGATTTCATGCAGGCAGTTTTACCTTAATTAGTAATAGACAATTTCCTGGTCCATATAGTTCTCGTAGTTTGACCCCCCGGTGTTATTTGTTTTCCACTTCGATGACTGCCCTTGTTTTATGTTTGATGTTCTTGCTGTAAAATGTATTCATGTGCTCCATACGACACCCCAAATAAATACCTTACAATTGCACTGCTGCTTCCGAAGGCTGTTTATTTTCCCACGATTGCAATCAACACCAAGATTAAGCGACAGTAACTGATCGACAAACTAAACAGGTAGAAAACAAGTAGCTTAAAACAAAGTAATGCATGCATTAAGACTTGAAGAGATTGATCGAGCACATTTAGGAGAGCCGACCCGGTTGTGTGAGTGACGCTGAAACGACGACCGTTCCCACCTCAGCGCGGTCCCGCAGTCAGGGCGGAGGGCGCGGGGGGCGGGGTCCGCCTCCCAGGTGCTGACCGCGCCGCTCGCCGCGCTGGAGGAGCTGCGGCGCCCGGCCCCGGGAAAACCGTCCGCGACCCCACGGGAACCAAGCGGCGAAGCGCGTAAGGCTCCGCGGGTCGCGGAGGCTGCTGGTCCACACGGGTCCAATTGCGGACGGAGCCCGAGCGGCGCCGCGGCTCCGTAGGGTCCTGTCACCGGCTCGGTGCGTGGAGAGCGGGAGGCCGCGTTGGTTTCCAATACCGGGGCGTGTGTGCAGTTGACTCGATAGGAGGCGCAGAGGCGTCCGACACGAAATGCGTTCGACGTCTAAAACGGAGAGCAACGGACTTATGACGTCGTGAGCGTGAACCGATCTTAAACGTTCGGGGTTGTGTGTGGCTGCCGCCAGGGAAGCGCCAAGTAACCAGCCGACAGGAGAACTTTCAATGTTCCCATTTTTAGATTGTTTGTATTTTCCCAGCAGCAACGTAGCAAGCCTTTTGGTACGAGGTCGATCTTTTTTCGGGGTCCTTGGTTTTAAAGAACCACCCACAGATCCAGCCTCGTGTCACCTTACTCCCTATAGCTTCTTTCTTATGTGACATTATTCTTTTTAATTTTTTTTTTTTTGTGTGTGCAAATGGACGACAAACTGTGTGTTTAAAGCCGTGTGTTTGTCCGTGTAACTGCTCCGACTTCCTCCCAGGTGCGCGTTTCCCGACTCGCTTCTTTGGCCTTCTCACCCGATCGTGTTCGTCGCAGCTTGGGAGCAGGGAGCAGCGCTTAACGAGAAGGGTTCGATTCAATGGGAGCCCATTTAAAATCAACGTCGTGCCGGCATGCGTGGTGGGGAAAAACCGTCTTTGTGCCTGAAACGCACACGCACACGCACACACACACACACACACACACACACACACACACACACACACACACACACGCACACGTCTATAATGAATGCTGATTAACGTGCAGTTTGGCGCTATGGCCACCAGGTGGCAGCAGCCCGAGTACAATGCGTTTAAAAGGCTCCGTCCTCTGGAGCGTGTTCGCACGCTTTTGGACTTGTGACGTCATCGACGACGCTAATACGTTTAAAAAAAAAAAAAAAAAAAAACCCCGCCACGTTAAAAAAAAAAACGGAGGTGTTGCCACGTCATGTACAACGTCACAGCCGGGTCGTTCCATTCTTGTCTCGTAGCGGTGATGGAAAGGAAGTCTGAGGAACTGATTATTTCCTCTATCCCAGTCTTCCGGCCTGTTCGTTTTCGTTGCTGTTTATTGTGATTCTGATTATGGTTTTAACCTCAGCCTTGCTATATTTTACTACAATAATAAGTTCTATACACACACGCACGCACGCACGCACACACACACACACACACACACACACACACACACACACACACACACACACACACACACATATATATATATATATATATATATATATATATATATGGCCACAATAAACCAGAAGCCAAAACATGAAGTTATGGCTCACATTGAGTGCTTTTAGTTAACTGTATCATGATGATGCTCTTTATCCCACTCAGTAACAAAAACGAAAACAGAAACTTCCGAATCTGTGTCTGCCTGTAATGCTGCCAGTCCCACCACTAGGCGTCGCTATGCACATTCACATGTTTCCTCCATCCATTGATGATCCTGTAATGTTTGGGTACGTCGTGAGAAGACGTATACATACATACATACATACATATGCGTCATAATATTCCTTCAGAGGAAAGGAAAATTGTGGAGCGTGTGGAACAGCAACGTCTCTGATTGGTGGCGCCTCCCGTCCCCAGGGAAATGTTTCCCCCACTGGCTGATGGGTACACAGATATTTCAACCCGGTTACATTTTTTCACGAGCGAAATTCATAATGAGGGTACGACCCTTAACCCCCCTTCTCACCCAACCTTGAATTGAATAGACCTTTCAGAGAAAAAAAGGGAAGAAAAAAAACAGTATCCGGCTTTTATTTCGTGACAGTCAGAAATCTTCCCTACGATCGATAAAGCGCGTCACAGAAGGAGGCAGACAGACGTCGCTCCAGCTTGCACGAGGGTCGGATCAGAGGTGCGCTCGAGAGCGGCCCCCCCGAGGCCAACGGTTTATTTGAGGACGGGGCAGAAATCCTACATCGTGGGTTTGGCGTCGCGGTTTCGTCGCGTGCTCAACATCGGGCGGCACCGTGACGCGCGAACGACAATGGGGCGCTGTTCCCCGCTCTGCAGCCGCAGCGCGGCGGGGGAAAAAAAATGAGAGCGACGCCAGCCGGCGGCGGGAGCCCGAGGCCGACCGCAACCGCCTGCACGCGGGTGTGAGAATTAACACTGTGGGCTGAAATAAAGATATGTGACCGGGGCCATACGAGGTTGTGTTCTTCATTATGTGAGTGTATATATGTTGACGTTATTAGATGGATTAGGAGTGTGTGAATCTCCTGATTGAGATTATTGGGTTGTAATTGGGTTAGGGTCTAAATAAAGTCTTACAATGTGTTAATAATGTGCTCAGATGTAACTGCATTAGGCTAACAGGGAGAACCCTCTTCCTGCGTATTCCGGAAACGGAGGCAGCGTCGGTCTAAATGTGAATTAAAAAGTGATTCTCCGCGTCGGAGAATCGGTTTGGTATCATGGGGAAAATGCGGCGATACTACGCTGTAGGGAGCGTGGTGTATGTAACTTTTATTGACTTGGAATGTGTAGAAATTATATTTATGTGAATCAAGTGGCACACCTGTCTTTCAAGAAACTGAAATAAAAGTCGGAATTCCGACTTTAAAGTCAAACATATTGTGAGAACACGGCCGCGACGGGTTGAAGGTATTTCATCTGGTAAAAAGGACTGGGTGGGCTATAATCAATCAGATATAACCCTCACCAATGAAACCAAGTAATTTTGAGGCATAAATTACCTTTTTGGTGACAACGTGGACGCAGTGATCACTTTTTGGCACCACACCTGTTCCCTCAGCGGAGGGAAAGGGTATGAAAAGCCAAAAGGGCTACAATTTGCCTCTATTTGAACGCAATCTACAACAAAATGCATGTATTTTGCAACGTTGGAGGTGTTTAAAACGCACGTTTTTTCCCCAGCGGGTAATGAGCCCTTCCTTCTGGCAGTAAATTTAAAGTTTGTGTAAACAATCATTGAAGAGTAAAGCTTGACCAAAGCAGCGCATCATGGGAGTTGCTGCCATTGTTCGGCCCGTTCGGTCCGTGCTGTCTTCATGAATTGCACGGGACTCGCAAAGAAGACTCTTTCGGGCATTGCCCCCCGAAGGCCGTTCAGCATTCACAACCACATGAATGATGATCCGAACGACTGGGGCTTTTGCGGCAGCAATTAATGAGCAGCATTTCACAGTTTAGACCGCACTTTATTATGTCCACTAGATGACGCTCCATTGTTTAAAAAATGGCTCAGACACGGAACCCAAATGAAACCCCTTTGTAATTGACAAAAAGCTGCAATTACATGACGGCCACTATTGCCCAAGTTGGGTACGATACCCCCGAGGGTACGTGGATCGATCGGGGGGATTCCACAAATAAACCTGTGATAAGACAGTACCCATTGTATAAGATTACATTACATTACATTACATTACATTTAGTCATTTAGCAGACGCTTTTATCCAAAGCGACTTACAATTGTTCAAACACCGACGGACGCAGCCATCAGGAGCAATTAGGGGTTAAGTGTCTTGCTCAAGGACACTACAGCATGCTAGCAGGAGGAGCCCGGGATCGAACCAGCAACCTTTAGATCACTAGACCACCAGCTCTATCGCCTGAGCTACCATCCCCATAGATAATTAATTATTAATAATTAATTATTATCTAATAATTAATAATCTAATAATATAATTATTAACAGACGGTGCCAGGGGTCTCGAGAGAGAGAGAGAGAGAGAGAGAGAGAGAGAGAGAGAGAGAGCCCATTGTCAGGGGTCCCGGTGATAAGGGAGGTGAAAATGTGAACGGTGACCTATGTAGGGGAATCAGATGGTCAACATTGTCTTTGGTTAAGCTTAAACGCACCTCCCCGAGTTTCATTCCACAGAGAACCATTCCGGCCTGGTTCTCTCCTAGACGTCCATGGCAAGTCTGGTCTGATGCTGTTCTTTTGTAATAAATCTATTATTTTACTCAAGTCAGCGTCAGCAGTCACTCCTTCTTCATCAACACATCAAATTCACCAAGGAACTACACTACACAATACAGAATAATCCACAGTGTGTGAATAGTGCAGGGTGGTTACATTTTCTGGAGCGCAGTGCTGGAATGTTGCCTGAACGTGATAATACCTCCACGACCCATTCATTATGTTAGAAATAAGAACAATCCAAAGGCGATGAACACTCAAATCTGATCGTCACAGGCGTCTTGAGGGAGGGGCGCCGCCGTGCAAAAGCCACAGTTGTAACCTGGAATCGGCTGAATTCAAGTTGCTCTTTTCATCATGTTTGCCCCGGACAATGATTCGACAATGATCCATCTATCTATCTATCTATCTATCTATCTATCTATCTATCTATCTATCTATCTATCTATCTATCTATCTATCTATCTATCTATCTATCTATCTATCTCTCTATCTATCTATCTATCTATTGTTACAATATATATCTAAATCTATGTAGTCACTTCAACATATATGCACACACATAATGAAGAACACAACCTCATATAACCTCCGTCCCATATAATCATTTTCAGCACACAGTGTTAATTCCCACAGACATCCCAACCTTGGAGCCCGGCCGCTGCAATCGTTGTTTTCGGCCTCGCCGCGATGCGCCTGCAAGGGCAGGAACGACACCCCATTGTCCTTCGCGCGTCACAGAGTTTGCCTTATCATGAGCACCTACGAATCTGTGACGTCGAGCTGACCATACATTCTCTGACTCCCCGAGAATAAGCTGTTCGACTCAGAGAGCTGCTCGCGAGCACATCGCCGGCCCCGACCCTTGTACAAGTAAGAGCCAGCGTCTGTCTCTCTCTTAATTTAAAACCACCGACTGGCAACCTGCAGATTAAAGCGACCCTTTAATTTCCATAACGCCATCTCTCTCTCTCTCTCACACACACACACGCGCGCACACACACTTTTATATCTATATAGGGTCATCTATCATTTACCTTTTGCATGTATTCATTATTTATTCCTTTATTGACATGCTAATAGCACATAGTCTAATGACCTGGGATCAGCACCACATATACTGTATATTGTTTATGCTGTGTACAGTATGTTGTGTGTTTTCCATTTTATGTTGTTGTTTTTTTACGTCTACAATTAAAGACGTTGAAAAACTGAATCTAAAAATATTACGTATGAGGTGTGTGTGTGTGTGTGTGCATGCGTGCGTGTCCAATGGCAATTATCCATTGTAAACGAAACATTTAATACATAATATTGTTTTGAGACAAAAATATATATATATATATATATATTTATATATCAATCCGGACAGAAATGCTTGAGGTAAGACAGACAGAGAGAGGGAAAAAAGGACTTTTCTTCAAAACACAGCTTCAATGAGGAGAAAACGCCTAACAGGCGCTGGATGTGTGATACTGCCGGTCACCAGCAGGTGGCAGCACGCACGGCTTACCCTCAAAATAACTATTTCCGGGCACTCGGAAGCGCTTCCGGTGCATCAAAGGCGCTCGTTTGTCCGCGACGCCATGGCCGCGGAGCGTTAGACGTCGGAAGTAAACACACCCGCCAGCGTCGTTTTCCCGCAGGTAAGGTACGTTTTAATGCACCCGCTCGCCCTGTCGCACGACGCTCGGTCACGTCGTGTTGTCGTGTCATGTTCGGAGGAGGTGGCCGTGCTCCGTTCCCCTGCGCGGCGGTCGGTCGGTCGGTCGGTTTAATGGTTCTCCTCGTCTTCCGTCTCTCCGTCGAGTGTTATCTGGCTTCCGGAGAGAGACAGAGAGAGAGAGAGAGACGTTGAATTTTAAGATTTATTTCATTTGCAGCAAGTCATGTCACAGCAGCAGCTGCTTGAGAGAGAGAGAGAGAGAGGGAGGGGAGAGAGAGAGAGAGAGCAGATGAGAGGGGAGAGAGAGAGGATGGGAGAGAGAGGGAGAGACAGAGAGAGAGAGACGTTGACTTTTAAGATTCCTTTATTTGCAGTAAGTGATGTCACAGCAGCAGCTACTTGAGAGAGAGAGAGAGAGAGGATGAGAGAGAAGAGAGAGAGAGAGGGAGGGGAGAGAAGAGAGAGAGGGGGGGAGAGAGAGGATGGGAGAGAGAGGGAGAGACAGAGAGAGAGAGACGTTGACTTTTAAGATTCCTTTATTTGCAGTAAGTCATGTCACAGCAGCAGCTGCCTGAGAGAGAGAGAGAGAGAGAGGATGAGAGAGAGAGAGAGAGGATGAGAGAGAAGAGACAGAAAGAGAGAGGAGAGAGAGGGAAGAGAGAGAGAGAGAGGGGGAGACACGGAGAGAGAGAGACTTTGACTTTTAAGATTCCTTTATTTGCAGTAAGTCATGTCACAGCAGCAGCTGCTTGAGAGAGAGAGAGAGAGAGAGAGAGAGAGAGAGAGAGGATGGGAGAGAAGAGAGAGAGAGAGGGAGGGAAGAGAAAGAGAGCGGATGAGAGGGAGAGAGAGACTTTGACTTTTAAGATTCCTTTATTTGCAGTAAGTCATGTCACAGCAGCATCTACTAGACAGAGAGAGCGAGAGAGAGAGAGGATGAGAGAGAAGAGACGGAGAGAGGAGGAGAGAGGAGAGAGAGCGGATGAGAGAGGAGAGAGAGGGAGGGAAGAGAGAGAGATCGGGAGAGAGAGGGGGGGACACGGAGAGAGAGAGAGAGAGACTTTGACTTTTAAGATTCCTTTATTTGCAGTAAGTCATGTCACAGTAGCATCTACTTGAGAGAGAGAGAGAGAGAAGAGACAGAGAGAGGAGGAGAGAGGGAAGAGAGAGAGCGAATGAGAGAGGGGAGAGACAGAGGGGGGGACACGGAGAGGGAGAGAGAGACTGACTTTTGAGATTCCTTTATTTGCAGTAAGTCATGTCACAGCAGCAGCTACTTGAGAGAGAGAGAGAGAGAAGAGAGAGGATGAGAGAGAGGATGAGAGAGAAGAGACAGAGAGAGGAGGAGAGTGAGAGCAGATGAGAGAGGGGAGAGAGAAATAGAGAGGATGGAAGAGAGAGGGAGAGAGAGGGAGAGACGGAGAGAGGATGAGAGAGAGAGAGAGACAGAGAGAGAGAGACTTTGAATTTTAAGATTTATTTCATTTGCAGCAAGTCATGTCACAGCAGCAGCTGCTTGAGAGAGAGAGAGAGAGAGAGGGAGGGGAGAGAGATAGAGAGAGCAGATGAGAGGGGAGAGAGAGAGGATGGGAGAGAGAGGGAGAGACAGAGAGAGAGAGACTTTGACTTTTAAGATTCCTTTATTTGCAGTAAGTGATGTCACAGCAGCAGCTACTTGAGAGAGAGAGAGAGAGAGGATGAGAGAGAAGAGAGAGAGAGAGGGAGGGGAGAGAAGAGAGAGAGGGAGGGAGGGGAGAGAGAGGATGGGAGAGAGAGGGAGAGACAGAGAGAGAGAGACGTTGACTTTTAAGATTCCTTTATTTGCAGTAAGTCACATCACTGCAGCAGCTACTTGAGAGAGAGAGAGAGAGAGAGAGAGGGAGGGAAGAGAGAGAGCGGATGAGAGAGGGGAGAGAAAGAGAGAGGATGGGGGGGAGAGAGGGGGAGACACGGAGAGACAGAGAGAGAGACGGAGAGAGGATGGGAGCGAGCGAGAGAGATGAGAGGGGGAGAGAGAGAGAGCGGTTTAACGGTGTCCTTCCAAACGCTGCCGCCGCACTGGCTGACGGAAGGTTCGCCTCCTCTCTTTTTATTTGTCTTTTTTCTTTTTGAGGGAGGTGGCTCGGTTCCCAAGAGTCGGCGGGCTCTCCCCTCGGTTTGATCCAGACGAGCGGGGAAAGGTGGAATCCGAGCAGTGGGATTCTCACCATCGCCATCCGCTCGTCGTCCTCCATTAGTCATTTTCAGTTGGTGTGGAGGGCGGACACGCCCCTCTCGCCATTTAGCCATTTCAAGTCTCCCCTCCCGAGCTGGTGCCCGGCCGCTCGGACACATGCCCGTGAGGTCCAGTGTGTGGAGTGAACGCAGACATGCACATACAAGTTATCATCATAGGCAGTGACGGGGAGGATACGCAATATACACTCATAACCCCCCCCCTATCCACCCCCCTCCAGCCGTTCTGTGACCCTCCCCCCCCCCAGCCGCTGTCCCAATTCAACCCGGAGACATGGCGGAACTGCGGAGCCCGGGCGCCGCCCCCCTCCCCCAGGCCGCGACGGCGGAGGCGGGCCCGCCGGCCGCCGACATGGACCCGGTGGAGTACACCCTCCGCAAGCGCCTGCCGCGCAAGCTCCCCAAGAGGCGCAACGACGTCTACGTCAACATGAAGACCGACTTCCGGGCGCAGCTGGCGCGCTGCCAGAAGCTGCTGGAGGGCGGCGGCCACCGGGAGATCTGCGTCCACGGCCTGGGCCTGGCCATCAACCGGGCCATCAACATCGCGCTGCAGCTGCAGGCCAGCAGCCAGGGGGCGCTGCAGCTCGCCGCCAACACCTCCACGGTGGAGCTGGTGGACGACCTGGAGCCCGACGATCCCGACGAGGCCGGGGAGCCCCTGACGCGCACGCGCAACAATTCGGCCATTCACATCAAGGTCTTTTACCCCGGCCCCCAGTGACCCACCCCCCCAGGACTGGCTTCAAGGTCTCCCCTTAAAGCCGCCTCCGGGACGGAAACCATTCTCCCGTGTGTAACAGCTGGAGAAATCCCAATTTATTTATGTATGATGGCCGCTAATGCTTGATGGATATGACATGGAAACAAATGAGATCCGTGGAAAGATCTGTTTGTAAACTGCATCGATACCAAGGACTTGGTTGGATGATGGACAAGCAGCCATACTTAAAAACCTGTATTGTACTATTGTTGTACTATCATTTTGCCAAATGCAAGTGACCAATGTGTTTTTACGTCATCATGGCATCATCCACTGTGCATGGAGTACTAGCAGTTTGATTTCAAGTCTTTTTTTTTTTTTTTTGTCTTCAGGAAATTTTGAGTTTTCACGTTGCCAATTCAGTGTCACACTAAGCGGGTTGCACTCAAACGGTATTTTGATTCTTAAATCTGTTCTGGTTTTCATGTTTCGTTTTCACTGCCTGCCTGTGTTTATATGCATAGAAAGAGAAATGAAACGTGGATGTGCCATGTCAATAAAGCGAGACTGTCAAGTCCCCGTGCCGAGCAGGTCATTATGAACATCCACCTGATGTCAGGAGCCAACCGTCGTCATCACACTGGTTTTCCAGCGTCACTCAAATTAGGGGATTATTTTGTGCTGTTTTAGGACTCCTGATTGCGATTACTATCTTTCGGCGGGGGGGGGGGGGGGGGCTCCTCAACACTCAAGTTCATGAGGCGTTTTGAGTGAGACACGAGCATACCGACGCAGAAATAGTGCCGCAAACAAGAGGCAAAACTTCCTCTGATCTTGATTTCATCCATCTTTTTCGACTTATTTTGTATTCAAACACGAATGTAGGCAGAAATTGGGGGGGGGGGCTCAAAAACAGGAAAGGAAACACGCACAAACATCCTGAAAAAACATCTCTTGTGTCCACAACCGGAGTGGGTGGAAACAACACCGGGGGGGGGATGTTGCCTCGTGTGGAACGGCGGAGCGTCCACTCACTCAAGCCTCACACAGGTCGAGCGCAGACTAATTGTCTGCGACTGCCGCGTGATGACGAACAAGCGCTAGAGGCGAGGGTGTGTGTGTGTGTGTGTGTGTGTGTGTGTGTGTGTGCGGGTGTGCGTGCGAGTGTGAGAGAGCGCGAGAGTCGGAAGTCCAGAAAACGATGTGCGTTTGTGGTCTCACAGGAAGTACATCAGGGGCCAATCAATATTCTTCCTGCTCGCTGTAGTCTTATCAGCGTGAGGTTGTGATGGAGCTCTGGTTGGGCAACGCAGTGACTCACGTGTGACCCCCCCCCCTTCCCAGAAAGTCATCCGACCACTGTGTCAAACTTTTAATCCAGTTTTTTTTTTTTTTCCAGTTTCTCCATATGTAAGGAGAGCGTTGAGTACAAAACTGTAATAGGACAAAGTCGGTGTCTATGTACAGGCTTTACAAAAAAGAGATGTCATTAAGCGCATCTGGGTAAGTTACTGACACCTTTATAACAGTGTTTTAAGAAGGCAAATGTGGCCCACTACGATACCTAGAAGGCGAGTATAAAAAATAGATTCAGCTGAATGCAGCTTTAGAAGCAGAAATAAAAATCTCTATAAATAGCATCCACACAATCAATAAAAATATATATATTAAAACAACCGCTGTCAAAGAACTACTATAAAAAGAGATTGTTCTTAAAAAAACAAAACAAAAAAAAAGTGTTCTGTTTCTACGAGGCAACAGTTGCAGTCGTCTTAACTTTTAGCGTTGGCAAAAGGATGTCACAACTTTCACGGTTCCCCCCGTTTCCCGGTGCGATCCATATCTTCAGGGTGGCCTGCCGCTGTGGGTTTGAGTCCACAGTACATTCGGGCGAGGTGAGTCTAAGGGTCAAAATGGTGGAAATACACACCCACGCGCGCGCTCACACACATACATGCAAAAATTCAAACGTGCGGTCTTTCAAATTCAACGCAAAAAAAACCCCCACACACAAACACACACACACACACACACACAAAGTGCTGGAGAGTGCCCGTCGAAGAGCTTGTGGAGCAGTGCATCTCATAGGCCTTATTTCTTGTCAACGTGTGCTTCACTGCGTTCATACTCCACGTGGTTATATTCCAAGGTGCTGTCTTCTGTCCCTTCAGAAGCCCGGGTGTGACTCCTTCCCGCTTCCATCCAGCCGTTATAATTTTTGGGGGGGCTTTTCGCGCAACTTTCGCCCGCTGGTTCAAAAGTGTCAAAAGAATTCCCTCCGCTGTCGCCGCGGGGGGAAAACGCTAGCTCCTCCCTTCAGTTCCTCCAAGCGTGCCCGTGGGCAGCCAATCAGCTGACGTCCGGCTGACAGGCCTGCGCGCCGGAGAGGAGGAGGTGCACCTTGCCTCGCAGAAAGTTGACGTAGACCTGAAGCAGCTCCGGCGCCGAGGACGCCCTCCACGTCTCCTCGCTCTCTAGCGCTCCGGCTGGCGGGGTGTACTCCTGAAATAGGGAGGAACTCAAATGTCGTGCCGAGTCAAAGTGCAACTGCCGCCGCCTTCTCGTGCGGAGGACGTACGGTAAGTAATGCCACAACGGCCCGACGGCGACGTACCTGGATGTTGAGGCTGCGCAGCACAGCGTTGATGCTTTGCACGTTCCTGAGGCTGTTGTCTATGTGGATGTGCAGCGCCGCGTCGGTGACCGAGGTCCGTAGCGAGCCGAGCGCCTGCTGCAGCAGCCATAGACCAGACTGCACCTCCCGGGCTTGAGCCAGCGCCTGATCGGGGGAACAAACAAAGCTTTTGTGTCCTAGGTGCTGAACCTCATGGCTGGGGTCAGAAACTAGAAGCATCTGAATGGTGATTATATTCGGTAACAAATGTACGGACTTGGAAGTTGGAGATAAAAAATAACCACTGGCATACACCACTGTGTTCATATTAAGACTGTCAGATGGACAAAACACAAATGACAAAAGCTCAACTCAACACTTAAGAAATAGTACTTTTGTATAAATATGCTAGATTTTGCTGGCTTACGAGAAGGCTTGCAAGGGCCCTTTTAAACGAGCTGTTTTTAAAAAGGAAAAAAAAGGGATTTACTGTGGTTGACGACTTACATTTTTCCCCTCCCAGATGTTAAAGTCGACTCTGGTTTGGGGAACGGTGACGGGTTCGGAGAGGCTACATCCTTCTCTGCACGAGCGCTGAGCAAAGACCGGGGAAGAGGACAAGCATAACTTCACGTCTCGTGGAACACTTTTTTTACGATAAGCGCTTAACAGCACCACCAACGCTGCACATTTTAAACCAGTTACTTTACCGAACGGGTAGAACAAGTGCACTCTTATCTCCTTGATAATGACCGGGATCTGCAGGTTTGTGTGTGTGTGTGTGTGTGTGTCCCTTACCATGGCGCCCTCTGCGTCGCGTGCCTCTTTAATGAAGTGGTTGAGCACCCTCAGGTCACAGATAGGCCTCAGAGGGGACAGGAGGCAAGGTCGGGTCCACTCCAACGCTATCAACAGCAGGGCAAACAGTCCTGCAATTGCACGTACAACCGCCCCACTCAGTGCTCGGTCGACCAGTTGTTGCTGCTCAAGCTCCTCATTGGAAGCTAGCCTAAAGTGTAGCTTATTCTCGCTGGCACGGTAGTGTGTGTACATATTTAAAAGCAAACATACAATGGTTCAATTGGAGGCAGCTTGTTAAATGATTATCCGTTGTCTATTTTCCTTATCTATAACATTAAGAGTCACACAACAAAAATAAAAAAGGTGAGTTATCGTTAACGACTCTGTTGACCACGGTATGGCCACCCTGACAAAGGGAATCCATGGGCCTCCTCAAAGTTGCCATTGAGTTTGATCCTTCCGGAAGGCCCATGTAGAAAAATGCAGTAAAACTGGCAACTGAACCCCTTCAATATCTTTCTTATTTACCAAATGTGGGTGAACAGCATCCACCCCGGATTTAATCCCTGTAAGCACATGCAGGGGATAGATAATATGACGAAAACACCTAGCAATTTATTAATAGTGGTAAGGCCACCCATTCTTCCTGCCACCTCCCTGCACAACAGCTGCAATACTTTGTGGAATGCGGCAATAGAAGCTATTCTGGAAGAAAAGCCTCCAGTTCTTTGAGGGGTGAGGGAGGTGAAAAAATCCACTCCATGCTGTTTGCACCAGAACCTCTCATAAAGGTTTAATAACGTTAGGTCGGGTGTTGGTGGGGAGGCCGTGGTACAGCAGGTGCTTGACCGCATCCTGGCGTTCATGAAACCGGTGACTCCTGCCTGGCCAAGCGATGAGGGATCCCCCTCCATGTTTTACCAGTTTACAACAGACATCAAGGGGTTGAGAGCAGTCTTTGGCGTTCTAACTATCCATTTCTGACACAAATTGAAGACCCATCTCTTCAGGTTGCCCCTGCAATGACCTCCACCCCCTGAGAATCCTCACCTCTTTGGCATTAACACAAAAACCATTGAGCTCGCCAATGTTTGCCTAGTAATGACTTCTAGGGCTGTAATGAGATTGCAGCTTTGGAAAATATCCCATCAGACTGGAACGAAGCAGTTAAAACTGCACAAAACTGCGTAATCGAGTGATTTGATCATTCATTAAGAGTTTGCCCTGTCCCGCCATGTGACTATATTAAACATTCTCTGTTGAGAAAATACAGTACCCACGGATGTTCTTCACAACTATAGGGCTTGCAGTGCTGTGGGTCATGTGGGCATCCTGCCTCTCTCCTTTGTGCCACATACTGAATGCAGTCTTTCATGGCGGCCTGACAGTGTGACGCAGGCGTCTGATGCAGAACACTGGTGATCTTTCTAGCCAGACGGGTCAGGTAGAGGCTACATTAAGTTTCCCTGGCCTCCCAGACTCAGACACAAGGATGTGCATATACACTTGCACCGGTTGACCCCAAAGAATGGGGTTAGGAAATACTATAATAGAATTTACTTAATCCGTTCGGCCGACCCCTGCCAAGACCTCTAACAACCAACAAGGCCTTGCTCACTCCAGCAGTTTGGTAATAATCCTAGACAGTGGTGTCCACAGCTACTTCTTGGAACCGGGGCACACATACCAGTGTGTACCGCTTTCGATGTAAATGAGCTGCCAGGCATCGAGTACTGTGAGTTTGAGCAAGACCTCCCCCCCGAGGCCCCAGTTCTTTGAGCCAATGGGGTTTGAGCGTGAGTAGTAGGGTTCCGTTGTATTTAGCCCGTAAACTTTCACTGATTTCAGTCAACCAAAATCTGTTTCTGAACAAGTTTGATGCGAGAAATAATCAATCCAGTGGTTGAATCTCCACTCATTTGTCTACGAGGCGTCATTTAAAAGTTTGTTCTGATTTTTCTTGGCCATACTTCAAGCTTCTGGGGCACACCGCACAAGGATTTTTTTTCCTTTCATTCAATTAGGAAATGTCGAAAAATAAACATCTACAATAAAAACACTGTTTTTATTGGTGTTGTTTCAGCAGATGATGCAGCACAGCCTACAGCTGACCTACCGCATACTTTTTTTTTTTTTTTTTTTGAACGGAATACACAGCAGAATTATTTTTCAAATACTTCAAGTTCCCTTGTCTGCATTTTTTTTCACAGACAGCTTTCACATTTCTCCAGCTGTGGGTGGAGTTACTCAGATGGGGGGCGGTTCTAATTCTAATGTGTCTCAATGAGGCGTAGAAGTGATATACAAATCTGAAGGGCTTGTCGGATCACATGTTTTCTGAAATAAGGACCCCACAAAAAGCGGACTGGGTTGTCTTATTTCACAGTTTGTGTGTCGGTAGGCCCATCAGAGACCCTAATGTATGGGCACAAGCACTGAAAAAGTGTGTTTATCATAATAGGTCCCCTTTAAAAGTGAATTTTAAAGGGTTAGTATGGATGCAAGAGTGCCTTTCTCCATATACTGTACCAAAGCTACCAATAAACCTTCCAGAGCTTGCAAGCCATTTCCCTGTGGTAATTATCTACTTTAAAAAATGTGTGTGGTATTTAACAAATGATAACAATCATCATGCAATGAGTAATGCCATTCAACTTGTTGAAACATTTAACTGTGCAGCAAACCTTGCAAATGTGCAAAAACAATGATTTGAAGTATAACAATTTTAGGTATAACCATATAACTATTCCTTATAGTTATTTCTATTTGTTTTTCTGTCTTAGTATTTCTGTCTTTCCTGCTTCCATTGTACAACTCTATGGCTACTATGCGCTAATTGGCTCTTCACGTCCGGGTCCTGAGTGAACGTTGGTGTCAACCTATGCCGTAATTAATCGATCAAAATTGAACTGGTGACTCTGCCCTCGGGTGTACCGCAAAACGTTGTGCTACGATATATGATTACACCCTGAGTCAGTAGTCAAACCAACTAAGCATCACAGTCTTGGTCAGCAAAGCCTTAGAAAAGTAACATTGCCTAAGTCAACTTTCAGTTTGTTTTTCTATGTTAATGTTTTGTTTTGTAATGTTAAGGATAAAGAGGTTTGGGATCTTAGGTGTAACTTGAAGAGATGGGACTTCAATTTCTGTCAATTTGTTTTTATAGCAATTCAGCCGTCCTTGTACTAGGTGGCAGCTGGCTTTACCATTGTAGTGCCAGGGAGGAGAACAGTTGTGACTTTCAAGACCCTGTCATGATGGTGGCACTGGTCCACCAGCAGTCTTGGAGACTCAAAGTGAATGAGTTCGGAATCAGTGATTGATGAACCAGTGATCAATGATTGAAGATACGGGGGAGTAGTTTGATGTTCCAAATCGCCGCTGCTATTTTAGGCAAATTTCTTCATTGAAAGCTGGCTTTTCCACTGGGTGGGTGCTGCCTGGGCTCCATGCTGCTACATTCTTGTCCTCATCACCATTTAGTCTGCATTAACCTCTTCGGTTAGCTCGGCCTCCTCGACCCACGGGTCCAGTATGATAATCCCTACAAATCTGCAGTCTGACCCTGCACAACACCCACATTTCTACAATATTGAAGCACTGCACAGTCAAAGGAAAACACCTACAGTATAAATACTCCGCACATACAGGTCGTTCTTAGTAATTTGGAGCCCTGAGGCGGGACCAGTTTGAGGCCCTTCTCCACCTTACTTAATGCAAGCATGTCTAGTAAACGAATAATGTTGAGAGGGAGCTCTTTTCAGTGAGCAAAGCTTAATGACAATTCTAACTGAACCATTCAAAGCCTCTTAACTTAGTTAGAAGAAGAAAACTGGACAAGAAAAACATTATTAATATATGAAGTACTTTTTGAAATACAATATTAAATGACTCAGGCATCGGAAGTGACTCCAGCAAAAGTGTAATTTGCTCGTTTTGTTCACTAATCTAACTGCAGCGACTCGCAGGCTGAACTGAGACTCCAAACTGGAACGAAACAGTCCCAAACAGAGGCAATGACACCCGAGCCAAGAGCCACTAATGGGGTCTCTATAATAGACAGAAACTATTTTATTAGAAATTGTATTGATCCTGTTAGTACTCCTACATGTAAATTCAAATGGATTTACTTTAATAGAAAACAACTGCCCTGCCTTCAACTGTTAAAGGCAGGGACCTTTGGTGCGGATCAAGGGACTCTCCGACCGTGTCAGGCCAGAAGTCACTAAAAATCGCAGATTCTTTCTTTAATCGCTCCCCTTTTACGGAGAAAGGGGTCGCGCCGAGCTCGGGGTGGGAGGTGGGCGAGTAAGAGTTCAAACTGGTGTTTGAGGAGGACCCGCCAGCTCTGGCGGGGTTCGATAAAATCTCCGGGCTTCCTCCTCTGCATCAGCGTTCGAGGACTTGAGGGTTTGATGCCCAATGGACTTTTGAAAGGCAGCACCTCGAGGGAACGTTTAAAAGCATACAGAGACCGGGGTCGATCGTTATGGTGGCGTGATGGTTCAGACGCTGCCGTCGCAGGTTCAAGGCCAGACTTTTCCATCCAAGTCCTGTTCCCTTAATCAGTCAACTGGGGGAGACGACCAACTCATTGAGGCTCGGTGGCTCAAAGAGATAAGCTAAAGACCAATGCCAGCCGAGCCCTTGAAAGGCGAGTTTCCCGGTGCGTTCCAAAGCGCTCAGAGACCAGGGCTAAGCATCGAGGCAACCCGGTGGCATGAGGGTTCAGATGCTGCCGTCACTGGTTGAAGTGCATATTTTTCTCTTCCATGAATGAGATGTTTGGAGACGCCCAAGCTCAGTAAGACCCACTGCTTCTAAGAGATAAGCTGATGACAAATGAGTTGTACTTTTGTTATTGGTTCATGTTGGTTCCTAAAACAACTGTATTGAATGGCATTGATAAATGCTGTGAATAAATAGCATAAAAATATATATATTAATTGATCAAGAGAAAAAAAAACGATTTTACACTTTGAATTACTATCAGGAATAAGTTTTTATGCATTGATATTATGCATTGTGCTATGCTGTTTGGAGAAATATTAAGTTTGCAATTTACATCTGAAACCAACATGTAATTACGTTGACAAGATAAGCACATCTGGATTTCTGTAAGTCTACAATGCTCTGTAGACCGTAGACTCAGCAAAGTCAGGCTTACGTTGGACGAAAAAGAAGGGAAATCCAGAATACTGCGTCACAGAAAACAGGGTGAGGTGGTAAGCATGTGTATGCAATTGAAAACATAAATCAATACATGAAATCAGAATGAAAACATTCCATTTAACAGCATTGACCGTATTTCTGTTTGCATCAGCGCTTACTCCATCCATGACTCCTGTGATTTAATGATACGTTATTACCTCAATGCATGAATTGGGGATTCTTTGCACCCCTCCCCCCAGGGTAAAGTGTATCTGGCAGTCCACGAGGGCTTTGCACATTAACATTGTCAAGGCGATAACAGTAGGCGCTCAGGTATCGTGTGCACTTAAACGCTCTTAACCCCATTCCGTTCCGAGGTTAAGCGTAGCGTGCAGTGGCGCTATCCTTATTTATAGTGTACTTTGGTATTTGGCCCTATCCAAAATGCAGACCCCTTTCTCTCGTGAATGCGTGACTCAGCTTAGGCATTATGGTCAGCCCTTTCACCTCCGCCGTGGCCTACGTGAGGCTGAACGAATCTCAACTGTGCAAACATGCCTGAACACACATGCGCCTACACACATTTAACCCAACGTGCTGTCCACAGGGATGGGATTTGCGGTGTGGGACTGTTGCCCCAGTTAAAGGAGATGGTTGTATGGCACCCTATTTTAACGGTTACCCATTTGGAAAGATATTATGAAGATATTCAAAAATATTATGGTTTGGTTGAAATTCAATGATGATGAATGATTCACTGGTGATATGCGCGATATCAGAAATTCAATTTCAGCTCGTCACAATTACGACTATTCTCCCATTCACTTTAATGGCAGCTTTGATTGTAATAAAAGTCAAAACCCCAATTATTGGCATCGGAAATTGAATTCAAAGTAGGTAAAATACTGATTTAATATATTGATATTATGAAAATAAATGTGGAGTCTGCATTTAAATGAGTTAAACTTCCATTTCTGATACCAGGAATTCACTTTTTTTGGACGAGTTAAGATTACATTTGTGAGGTAAAGATGTCAACAATCCGATTTTTTTTGTTTTGTTTTTTTACAATACCAATAATTACCACCTCAATCAGAAGCGACGTCACAGTATCAACAAATAACGACCTTTCTCATACCAAGAACTGTTTTAAAAAAAAAAATCAAACAACACCACAAAACTATTAACAAATAATAGAATAACGGATTTGAACTATGGAGAAAAAAAAAGTAACAAGAGCTAGAACAGTTCGCCACACGGGCTTTTCCAGACGGGCTTCCAGATGTTACAACAGCATCTCATCTGCAACGCGCTTCCCCCGCTCCCACCGTCGTATCCGCCCAGAGCGCGACGCTGTGACGAACCAAAACCGAGGCGGAGAAAACGGGAAAGACGTCATTTCGTCGCAGGGTCGGCGGAACGCACTGCTCACGCCCCGCTCCCCCCTGCGACGTGCGGAGTCGGGAGACCGTCGGGGTGTTCTGCCGCCCGCCTTGAACGCCACAGGGGGCCGTTGAAATCGGACCCGTGTCTCGAGTCCAGAACGACTCTTTTTTTATGTATTTATTTATTTTTTTTAAATTTCCACCGAGCGACCGTAAGAACCGAATCTGAAAAAATGAGCCGAACTTTTCATGGTCTCATCCGGGCTGTCAGTTGACGCTGGTCGGTGATGAAAGGTTCGGCTCCTTCTTTTTCAGGTAATAATAATAATCATAACAATAACAATAATAATAATAATTAATAATAATCAACGCGCCGTTCCGAGACGAACGCACCGCCGAGCCGCGGCGAAAGAGAGGACGCAATAATACAAACAACGATAACGTGCAACAAAAGTCGACGGGATTCGGGGAAAGGAAACCCAACAGGGCTGCCGGCGGACCGCCACAGAGACGTCAGGACAACGTGACATGAAAACAAAACAACAACAACAACAACAACAAATAAATGAACCTTTCCCTCGGCACAGCGACAACGCTCCCCAGACACGTGGAGGTGACGGGAGCGACGCTCTTACCTCGAACGCTTTTCCGAAACATTCGCACACACGCGCCGCACCTTTCAAAAGCATCGTGGGAAAACGACACTTCACGGCGCACGCCACAGTCCCAAAGGCGCCCGCGCCACAGTGCACCTCCGTGGGTCTCGGCGGAGGTTCCCACCCCCCCCCCCCCCCCCCACACACACACACACACACACACACACACACACCCACCCAACCCCAACCCCCCCACCCACACCCCCCGCCGCGTCCGAGCCCTTACGATCAGCCTCCTCCGCGAGCGCAGGTGGGGCCGCGCGTGGGGATGAAGGCGCGCCCCCCACGCACCCACCGCAAGCGACGAGCGAGTCATGCGCCCCGACAGACCTCTGGAAAACGACCAAAAAAAAAAAACAAAAAAAAAAAAAACACACACACACAAACCCCCCCCCCCCCCCCCCCCCGCACACGCACGCACACACCCACGTACACGCACACGCACGCGCAGGCCGTCTGAACAACTCACTGGGAAGCTCCATAGCGGTGCGCGCATAGTCCCTCACAGGGTCCTCGCTGCTCGGCCCATGGCTCCGTCTAATTCCTACTAATTGGAAACGAAGCTCTTTTGTGGATCTCCGCCACTTATCCGGTAGGTGTTTCTACAAAGTGCTCCAAAGTGTTTGATATTTCTTAATGATGACTTTGGAAAATACAGTGGCATTGTTTTGGTGATGATTATCTGAACTACTTCCTCCTCCCCGGGGGGAAAAAACATGCTTCTTTAGTTGTTATCCAAATGAGGTCCACGTTTCCAGACAATTGCCGAAAAAAAAAAAAAAAAAAAAAAAAAAAATCGGTCTCGAAACGACGTGGGTTGACTTCCCCCCCATTGTTTCTGAGTCTCAGTGTTACAGGCCTATCAGTGCAAAATAACAACTGAGCAATATTATAATCGATATCTAACCCTACAGTATTTTATCATACATTATATTTGCATTCAGACATACCTATATATGTGGAGGTCTCACACCCACATGCCAGGCGTCAGTTCCTAAAAAAAGGGAACGAAAGTGCCGAACAATGAATGGATCACCACATCTTTACATTAATGGCAATGACCCTTGCCTACAGTGATGGCAGCATTCCAAATAAAGGTCTACACATCACACATTTTGGTCAAAACTCATATTCAAACCATGGGGAGACCTGTCAAACAGCAACAGCCAAATTAAATGGTTTAGTAATTTGGCTACGGCTTTCAGTGAGAAGGGGGCTTTAAGTTATCCCCAGAGAGATGACGTCACGTTTCAACCAGTCATTTTTAAGTATGACCGGAACAAGTGTTTTCCCAACCACTCTCCTGAAACCGCTAAACCACTAAAAAACACATCACAAAACACTGCCACAGAAACTCAAAAAAGAAGACGGCTACTAATCGTTCTTAGTTTGAGTGTGAAACCTCAGCTTGGAGCCGGTGTTCTGGCCGGGATTTATTTGTGCAGCCTTGCAATTTTGATCTCGCAGCACAAGATTATTATTATTAGATTGTCGTTGCCGACTAGCAAACGCTGATATGTTCAGACAATTTGTATGGGAAATGCGTCTCGCACCCCGAGGAGGAGAAACATCCAAAAACCAGCAATTTTGATCCAAGCCCCATTTTATATTTTTCTTAACTCTGATATTCGTCAAATGAGTGTGGCCTCGCCATAAACAGGAAATGGGAATAAATTAACTCCTTTCAAATCATAAAGACAACATAATGCAAGCCACAGGAAGAGGCTTTCAATGAAAGGGTCCCAGGTTCAGGGGTTGAAGTAGACCCACCGCTGTAGCAGACGCCATTCTTAGAATAGCTTTCTCTTGATGCGGCTTCCTTGGGATGCATATAAACAAATAGAGTAGGCTCCGATGGTCACTTCACTGGAGCCGTCTACCGGTCAAGCTGAGGTCAACGGACGGTTGCCGAGGGTGTCAATAATTGACCATGCGGAGAGACCATGCGATCATATATTCTATTAGCGATCCACTCCACACTCATCTGATAACGAACTGATAAGAAATTCAGACAGGCAGGCCTATGACACTCCATTCATGGCTGGTAACGGGGATGGTTCATGGGTTGTTCAGTGGCGTGCTGTGTATCAAGTGATGTCATACAGCAAGTTAGTCTACACTTGAACTCTTCGGCCTGGCTTCCTTTCTGCTACACATCCCCCTGTATACTGCGGAGTTCCCTTTGGAGCCATAGTATAAAGGAGTACTGTTGAAATTTCCTGGAAGTCATTGTTCGTGAAAGAAGACTTATGTCAGACAGGGCGTAATGGCAAGTTTGAATGTGAAATATAGGAAAGGTAGGTACTGGAAGGTATCTTCGCTCTCCAGCATAGACTATATATCGACCATATGGTGTTATGTACTCGGTGGTGTAGTGGTGCCTGGAGAAGTGGGTATACTCTTCATTTTTGAGAAAAACGTTTCTTTTTTAAGTGGTCCGTCCAGCAAAGGATAAACACCCTGTGTTATAAACAGTGACATGTGAAGCCTACTCTTGCGTATTTAGTTCACCTAAATATGGGCTAGTAGCATTTGAAAACTGTCGCTTAACTTCTGCTGCTTGACTTTGGGGAGTAAGGATCACTATGGAGTTATCATTAGCCACAGAAGACCAATCAATCAATATTGGCCCACTGACTATATGGTAAGACAACTACATAATTAGCCACTGTTGAGTGTGAAGACAATCTCTTTGGTGGGTGTTTTTAAGGGAATATGTGCTCGGACTGTCTCTCACGATTTGGCTATTGCAGGGTGCGCTTCTGAAAGATACGCATCAGAGGGGATTTAGAAGTGTGTATACGCAATGCAGACTGAAAAAGAAGTAGGTGTACTCCGTATACCTGCGTAAACTCTGCACTACACCACTGCGTCTACTAGAGCATTTCTTTACTTGACCTGTAAATGACGTCATTATGTAATGTCTGTCATGTAATGATTTCTGATGTGGAATTTCTCCAATAGGTACATACGTAAATATAGTAAATACCTCATTTGATAATCACTTTTAACTCCACATGGCCCTGCCCCTAGTGCTGCTAAGCTGACTCCAACATGGACAGTTGCACTGATTGTGTAAAGCTCCAGGGCTGTTTGCTTATGTCTGAGCCAACACCAGAGATAAAGGGGAGTGAGAGACAAGGTACGTGCTGCAAGCCATGCATCAGAGCCGCGCGGGGGCTCGGGGGGCCGGGGGTGGGTGGGGGAGATGGGAGACAGACATTGGTGGGGTGGGCTCGGGGGGATGTCGGGGGACCCGGAGTGTCCCGTCACACCGTCTCCTTATGTGGATGAGGACGCAGTCATTGAATTTAGGATAATTAAACTGGGACGGGGGGGGTTGTGTAAAGAGTGGGGGTGGGCGGGGGGGCGGGGGGGGGTGAACTCAAAGACTCTCACCCCGACTACCGCTCACCCAGCTTACAATAATGATAAACAAAGGCTGCTCGGGGTCAAGAGTTGCAAACGGCGAGGGCCAGGAATTCACAATAGTAAATACTATGCAATAAAATGCCAGGCTGCTACAGTGACGAATGTGCAGCGATGTACGTGTGTACGTGAGTGTGTGTGTGCGCGCGCGCGCTCTCTCACCCAGAGTTTTTGGGAGCCGAGCCAGCAGGGCCGGCTCCTTTTGGCGCGACACAAGACAGGATGCTGACATAAAGGAGCAGGAGCCAGGAGCCAGGGGCCCCGTCGCAGCAGCCACTGGAGAGGACGGAGGTTATTGTTTGAGAGCTCGCAGGCGTCCGCGGCGGAGAGGCAGAGCCATTCCAGGGTGTGAGGCTGGCGCGCTATTGTGGCCGGCGGTGGCCGCCAGCACCGCGGCTTTCCCGTCACCTGTGATTGTCTGCACGTGTGCGGTTGCCGCGTGTGGGACAGAAGCCTCATCGGTGGAGCTTGGGATCGCCGCTACGATCACCATCACAGCAAGACATTATAATAATATAAAAATACTTCTACACATTTTCTTTGAGCACAAACGAAACACAGCATTGTGATCCATGCCGTACAATATACCCAAATCCACTTCATATCAGTGAAGGACAATAAAGAAAGGCACAATGATAAAAAAGAAAAAGAAGAAGAGCGGCAAGCAAGTTAAAATGACTTAACAAATAAATAACAGAGGATTCCCGTTAGCCATGGTTCAGGGACGATTGGGAGGACATCCCACCTGTTGGGAAGCTATCCCCAACAGGCCATGAAACAGGTCGTCACACCGCAGGTTAAACAAATGAGAAAAGAAAATAAACATGTATAGGGAGGCAAGATGTAATAATTGACCATGCCATAACTGTTTGTGGTGAAATCAAATGTAAAAAATATCCCCATACAAATGCAATGTAATATTCAATCAAAATGCAGTTCATATAAAATTCAATGTAATAAACCAGCAAGGACTTCCATGTAATACAACCTTGAACCAGTCATCGCATTTTTGTCCATAATGTAATAAGTTATTACTGCGTTGACCACTTAGTAAAGTATTGGACCTGGTAGCATGTTTTACTAGACAATGTTATAGGTTTGAACAGTAATGTATAACAACTCAGAGGAGGGTGTTTGTGCGACACTTTTTTGGGGTTTGTGTAACATGTTCTGTAATCAACCTTGTGGCAATTTGATTGATTCATAACTTGATTTGGTGTTTGCTCTGTGGAATTTCTAGAACAGTTTGGTTTTCTTTGTGGTACTTGGTGGCCTTCATTTGACTTTATGATACGACATTTTGATACGCTTGTGCATTGGTGTATTCTGGGGTACTTTGGTACGCTTTGTTTTTAATACACTAGTCAGGGTTATGGTTATGGTTATGTTATAATTAATATAACGTTTGTTGTGGGTCTTTCATTTAAGAAGTCCAATAATTCAATACACTGTTTAATTCGTAGGGGATTTTAAAGAGGTGAAAAAACATAGGGGCATCACATTTTTAAAGTTAATTCCTTTATGCAAGTGGGGTCCGGTGATATTTGTTTTGCCATGAATGAAGCTTATTCCTACTTCCACTTAAGCACTGCCAAAAAATAAACCAAATAAAACAAAGCTCATTCAAACACTATTCACGCGATGCAACGGGAGTGCATCTTGTATGTCGAGAAAAATACCACGTGGTGTATCACAGATGATATCCGAGTTCCCCAAAGCATGTTAAGAATCACAAGTATATTCCTCTGAACCAGAGCAGCAGAGAACAGTACATTCAACAAAAGTCTGTTAAGTCTCAAATGTTATACTGTAAAATGAGCAAAACTGGCAAAGCGTGAAGCGTGAAACACAGAACACAGCAAAATGTTGCACAAATGTAACGGCAATGCATTGTCTACACCAAGAATATTAAAAGCATTCTTTTTTTTAACCTGTGCTGTCAGCAGGCTGGGCATACAACACAGAGTATTTGTACGACATTGCATCTAGATGAGAGTTAGTCTGCAAGTGGAGTTCAAGTTCTCCACCTGCAATACAACTCTTTATTCATTCTTAAATCATCAAGAACTGCTGCAATAACTCTGTACTGTGGACTGTGGACGACCTGTGGGATGACAAGAGCAGTTTTCGGTTATGGAGAGCCACCACCAACCCCCCTCTTTTGAGAACTATTTAACATGTTTGGGTCTGTAAATAACTGATCACCACTCCAAGAGGGGAGAATCACCACGGTGAGACAAATAAACATAGAAACAAACAACATTTACACAAAAACAAAAACATTGGACGACAACATGTATTGAAAAACAGTTAATTAGGTCCAGGAAAACTGGAAGTACAACTGGTCACGTGGCCTCTTCCTGTCATAGTTATGGCAGCAAATGAGGGAGGAAAGGCGAGGAATGCAACCAGGAGGGTGCTGGGGTGCACTCCAAGCAGGTGTGGTGGTGTGTGTGTGTGTGTGTGTGTGTTTGCGTGATGGGGCGAGGCCCGCCCCACTGCAGCCGACCAGACGCCCCACCCGGCGTGCGTGCCGGAGCGTCCATCCAAGTAGCAGAGTGTGCTCAGCGTGGCGCAAATATTAAAAGTCTATCAGAGCTGTAAGCAATAATCTCAGATGATATCATTGGCAAAAATGACATTTCATTAATGGTTTGAGATTTTATCACTTAGTTTTATTTTTATTATGGGCATCATTGCATGCGGTTTTGTCAAATGATGGGCTTCATGATTATCAGCTCTATCCTTAGATAAGTCTCTATTCCCTTCCTTCCTCATCCCTTTTCTTAGTTTTTCTTTACCTACAGTATCCACCCTGACAATCCCATGACCTTGAGGCTGAAATTGGGTGTTGGGGCTTTGTGGTCTCTTACCTTGGACTGTGCATCCAAATAGGCCTTTGCACAGGTACATAATGGGTTTGTTCACCATAGTACATTAAGTAGACCTATGCACACACTTTCTCCAAGGAGAAAACCACAAGCCACCACACATGCAGGTTCGTCGTACCATTGTTTGGACAGATAACAAAACAAGCTCTCGGTTTATGCTCATGTGATTGGGGCGGGGGGGGCAGCCGAGAGGAGCGGGTGGTTTCGACGCAAGCGGTACGTACCACCGCAAACTGCGCGTTTTTGAGAATTACCGGTTCGAAACGGCTCGTTCTTCTTTGCCGGTCGCTATGGACCATCGGTAGCTGGTCGACCGCTCGGCTGTCGACACAGAACTTGTTTGCTTGTGTAGCCCTATTGTTAAGAACAGCCACAGGACGACGCCAGAGTCCCGCACACGACATATTTAGGATTATACTGAGCTCGGACTGCTGTTCGTCAAGTGAAATGATTGAATAGAACATATCAACGACACCATTTGAGTCTGACAGAAGACAAAGTGATACCTTTGGTATCGGACAGTTTTACCTGTAGCTGGGCCGCACTGTGCTGAATAAACACTTATCCTTGAACTGCGCCCTCTCGGAATATCTTTGGCGTTCACTGTTCATTGTCAAAGACGTTTGATGGGTTGCGAGCTTAAAACCTTTTTTCACGCTTGTCTGTGGCCAGCCTTATATTAGTGGCTGCACTCTTTATTGGACCGCATCTGATAAAGAAACATCATTTCGTATTCCAAAAGGCGTTCAAAGACATTTCCGAGTCGTCGATCGGTGATGGCAACTGATCGTTTCCGCTATCACCAGGGAACCTCTCGGGTCTATTCGAATGAGAGACAAATAGAGCACAGCCGAATGAAAAGCATTAAAAGACAAAGGTACAGACGGAATATCAGCATGGACGTACGTTAATCTATATAGACGAAATTCCATCGAGATATTGATGAGACTAACATAACATATCCCACTATCATCGTTAATAAATCACTAGCACCGCTTCCTGGGAGTTTCTATTCACAGTGACTGCTGTGGAAAGGGTTAAAAAAAACAACAAAAAAAAACACCAACACTTTGGGGGCAAGTCCATTGACGTTTCTCTGCGGCATGTAGTCAGTGATAACTAATACTACAACGTCCTCAAACCAAATATAAAACCGAGCCAACAAACACGCCGCCCCTCAACGTCTATAAGCTACGGACACAAGCTTTGCGAGGCGATCACAGGATGCCACGGGATCGAACCGCACGGTCTTGATTGGAATGCATCTGCTTGCGCCGTAGTACGTTATTACGATGAACAACTGAAAACACTCATTACAGCAGCAGAAGCCTGTTATCCAAAGAGCTGCTTCTCGCAAGACCAGAGTCTCCATGCCCCGGTCGCCTGGTTTAAAGTCCCTCCGCCGATCGTTGCAGGGTTGGGAATGTGTCTTCAGAGTTAACCCAGACCGCACTTGCGACAGGCAAAGGTTTGGAAAAGCTAATCTTTTATTTTAGTTTAGACAAAAGGTTACAGGACCATAGATACAGTATATACGTTTACAGATTCTGGTCGTTGCCGGGCAGCAGTAACAAGATCATTGCGTGACGTCTGAATTTCGTCTTCAATTCACTGTAGTTCACAGGCGGAACGCCCAACAACGGCCAGCAGGCAGTGACTTTCTGAGAAGTAGAGGCCCCCCCAAAAAAAAAAAAAAAAGTAAATCTAAAAAGTGTTCAAATCGTCATACAAATCAAATATATGTGCTGTATCATCACTCTTGACAAATGGTCAAGTTCCTTGATTCTCAAAATCATTTTTGTGTTTATGTCTTATCTGTGTACCCACCTGAGTCGATTCAGTGACAAAGCGGGACGTGCAGTGGTCGCCCTTCAGCGTGTGACAGAGATTTGGCCTTTCCAATGGGACGGCGCCAGCGTGTGCAGAGGACCAATTGCTGCGTTCACTTCCTCCTCCTTATCTGTAACATTTATGACGCGTGACCGCGGCCACTCACACACACTGACTGGTGGATGCCTAAATAGGAAACCACCGTACCAGTTGAATAAGCCCTTATAGATTATATATAGCCCTTAAGTGGTTTGTATTTTCCTTTCAGAAATGTTAACCTGTCTCTGGTTGAGCGCGGCTGGTCGTCTCTGTAGTCTGCCTCGCGCAGTCCCCAGAGCCACAACACGTGCACAGAGCGCCGCTCCCCTCCGTGGCGAGCCAGCTGAACAACACGGAAGAGTCTGTCAGCTTTGGGGGAATGTGGATCAAGGGACATTATGCTACCGTGGCATGTTTATTGGAGCCAATCTACAACCAGCCCCACCAAAAAATAAAAATAAAAATAAGCAGAACGTCTGCCACCGGCGTAACATTAGCAGTCTAACCTAAAGGAGGGGCTATGGAAGAAGCAAGCCTTGTTCAGGTAGTTGGGTGAGTATTGCTTTAAAGTAGCCCTCAGTTGGCAGCTGATGAATATCTGAAATAATAAAAAAAAAATAATTAGATAAAAATCACAATGAAATGCAGCTATTTTAACAACAGTATAATGTAGCAGAGCTGTTTTATTTGACTTGAACAAATGGACAATTAGTTTAGACTCCATGACAGTATTCAAACTTTTTTTCAAATGATGTGAATTCCAGGCAAAGAAAAAAAAATAAAAATCCCTCGTTCTAAAACATCGACAAAATATTTTCATTCATACTGTATGATTTGCAACTTTCCTCTGTTGTAGTGCGAGATGAGACAATGTGAATACGGGTCCTTCTTATGAAACCACCATAAAACATGTCCAAAATAAATTGAGGGACATTTTCACAGAGATTGTGGAATAATTCATTTAAATATTTAAGAACGCAATGCCTACTATATGGGCCACTTGGACGCTTTTAAAATTTTTATAATTTTTGTGCTTTTATCAAAAAACGAATAATTGTAACACGTCCGGACAAAAAGATGGATGTTATGGTAATGAGGCACTTTAGCTTTGTGTATTTTCTGCCAATTCACATTCTCTGTGTATATGTGTATCAGTTCATTTCGGACATGTTTTATTGTGATGAGAATGACCTGGATGATGATTAATATACAGTTTATAATTTTTAAAAGTGACTCTCCAACCCCCACTTGGTTCATAAAGTATACAAATTAAATAAAATACCTGATCACCAGAATTCTGGCTGAAGCGGAAGGCTTGGAAGCTGAAGTGGAGCTTGTTGTCTTGCTTCCTCGGGAAGAAGCGGGAGGACGAGTCCACCACTAAACTGTCCACGAGACATCTGTAAGATTGGACACACACACACACACACACACCCACACACACACACACTATATAATTATAGAACCCAGAATCGTAGTTGCAAGCACCTTGCGTCGATTACGCACACAAGTATTTTTAAAACTTTTAGAGCTTATTGTGCCTAATCACCGGGTGTCATGACATTTCACTACATATATGTATGACCGTACATGACAAATTACCTCTTAAACTTGACACACACACACACACACACACAGACACACACACACCCACTCCTTGTAGCTGTGATTACACCGGTTGTGGATTTGCTTGATGTAGAACCATTTCTGGTGCGTTGTGGTTTGGTTTGTTTCACCTCCGGTTGTAGGGTTATCTTCTTTTATTTTATTGTGCCCACTGAAATACAGTTTGTTTTGGAGTAGACCCGACTGACCCGTGGTTAGTTATGAACTTATAGCTGGGCGACGTGAGGGGGTCAGAGTTGGGCGTAGCAACACAGTGGTCGACGTAGACCCTGAGGGGTGGGTGCAGTGGGGCCTCAACGCTGGCCTCAAGAAATATCATCTCCCCGCGCTGGTACACAGAGGACGTACGCTGAGCGCTCCAATCATCTGCAGCGCAGGACAGACAGAGAAGAACGTGTCGTTTCCCGAACCCCCGTCCCGTACGTCAGCCCGCCGGCAACGTAGAACGTCCCGCCCGCCCGCCCACCTGTCGTCGCGCGAAGGGAGAAGCGCAGCAGGCCCGAGGCGCCGACAGTGGCGGTCATGGGCAGCCAGGTGGGGGTCAAAGGGTGTCCGCTCACCGTCCGCCTCCTACGCTGCCGCCGAACAAAACAAAAAAAACGGCACCGTTTTTTTTTCCCCCCAACACATATTTGAGCCATTTGCGATTCCTTTTGAACCGGTGCACCCCGTCCTCAACGTCAAGCTGTTGGAAAACCGTTCCGGACAATTTGGAAGGCGACGCCAAGCGACAACGGGGCGCGTCCCCACCTCTTATAATGGCACTCCACGGGTATGACGGCCGGGGGCCCTCTGAACACCACTCTGCCGTCGGGGCTGGGGACCAGGGCCGGACACAGCACCAGCTGGTTGTAGTAGACGAGCCAGTCGCCGTCGACCTGGTTCGAAGCAACAAGGGATCTCCAACACGTTCACTCACAACTAAACCACAGGAGGTAGTACAGCGCCGCCCCGCGGCCATCGCCCGCACTACACACAGGCGATGAACGACGTGGAAACGCGTATTAACGGAGTAGCAACGTCCACATTTCACATACTCTGGACCCGGTCCCACATTCCCCCAGTCCGGCGCGGATGACCATCTCGGCTCCGGAGCTGGCTCTCTCCGCTCGGCAGGACTTCCCGGCGGCGCCGTTCACGCCGAGCCGGACGCAGCGCCCCGCGAACGGGAGCCGTCTTTCGGAGAAGAGCTCCCTCTTCGCCGTTACCCCGATCCTCGCCTCTTCGCATTCTATGTCCAGCGCCCGAGCTGGTGAAACGCGTGCACTTGCAAACCAAGGGCAATACACGAGCGGGAAAAGAGCCCAATACAGAAAGCGAGTCGCGGCGAAGTACGACATTCTTTTCTTTTCTTTCTTTCTTCTTTTTTTTTTTTTTTTTTTGCTGTTTGCTTTGTGGGTTCTGCGAAATATATCAGAGGCAAATTGGGTCGCGGCGGGTGTCACTATCAGTTAATTGCGGAACGTTCGCCGGCCGTGGCGTGTTTCTAGGGGGACGATAAGCGGAGGGACACCGGGCGGCTGTCTCCGAGGGAAGCGAGCTGATAGATGGGAGCGTTTCATTCTTACTTTTATTTGTTTGTGCGTGCGTGCGTGCGTGCGTGTGGGTATCCTATGTCTATTTATTTAATGGGTACAGTGTTTTGTTACGTTGTTTCCCGACCCTAAATCAAAATAGGGGAAAGGCGGAAGTCGTATCCGCCGCACCATTGACCGCTGTCCAAGCGATATCAACTTCCCTCACGGTGAATATGTGGACAACTCGGTGACACAAATCGCTCCGACATGGACGGAGAAGCCGCAGCAACGAGTACAACGGGGACACAAGAGTACACACGGCTGACAAACCTATTGCTGACAAGTGTCCATTGTGGGCTTCCGTACCCGGTTGAAGGAGCTGCGGGGTGTTCCCTGACACACGGGGAGTACCAGTATTTCCACTATGGCTGCGATGGCCAGGATGACAGAGGCTGGGGATGTGGCTACCGCACCGTCCAGACCATGGCGTCCTGGCTGTGTCACGACCCGGCGGCGGGCCCTGGGCGCCGGCCTCCACCCAGCCTCCCGGAGATCCAGCAGGCGTTGGTCTCGATGGAGGACAAGCCGGGCTCCTTCTCGGGCTCCAGGGAGTGGATCGGGACGTTCGAGGCGTCGCTGGTCCTGGATTACTTCTACGACGTCCCCTGCAAGGTGGTGCACGTGAGGGGCGGAGGTGCAGAGCTGGAGCGGGTGGCTGTAAGGGAGCTCCGCCAGCACTTTGAAAAGCGTGGCTCTCCGGTCATGATGGGGGGCGACAGGGACTGCTCCTCGAAGGGGATACTGGGAGTGTGCAGTGGGGAGAAAGGGAGCTACCTGCTGGTTCTGGACCCACACTACTATGGCCGACCGCTGGATAGAGATGACTTGCAGCGGAAGGGATGGGTGGCCTGGAAGAAAGTGTCATCCCTGGATCAGTGTTCATTTTACAATTTGTGTCTGCCTCTCACTCCCCCAAAATAGGCCATCAAAGCCATCTGACTTGCAGGTCACATCCCTATAACCTCGATGATTTAAAACCCCCACATGCTGAATGGAAATCTGAAAGGTTCGTTCTTTAAAAGAATAAACTCATCACTTTTGACAAGCAGAAGTGTATTGCAATTATTTCCGATCAAGTTTTCTGTTTCCACCCAAGTGAGAAAGGGGAGTACATCCTTTGCAACCATAAAGATGTTTAATATGAACTATTTGCATAACCACAACATAAAGTCCCTATTTGAATAGAATATGACAAAAATATCCTATTGTAATACCCACTCGCAGACTATATAGCAGCTTATCTCAGCTTTTTCCCCCCCCCGGTGCAGCAGTTCATATCTTTCCCTTTTCAAGTTGGTAGGTATGAATCGATGAAGTGCTTTTCCTTTCACCAACACTGTAAGCATCATAGACTGCTCCTGATAACTGCAATGAATACAGAACAATGCTCTGTTGTGAATATGTAGTGTGGTATAGCGGCCACATGTGCTTAGACTTCAATGAAAGCTGAATTGCCCTGAGAGAAGCAGGGAACACCCCCCCCCCCCGCCCTTCCCCCCCTTCTTCTCAATTTGAAGTAAGTTTGTTAGAACTTCTTTGACATTTAGTTACAACCTGCATTCTTATGGCCTTGGATTTCATGTGCCATGACAGCACTGCCCCAAACATTTGCTTTTGATCCGTCTCGATAGCAGTGCCATCTTGTGCAAGGAGCGATTATTGACACATGGGGACGCGAACCGCGTTGTTTTATCTTGACACCGTTTTGTATTTCTTTGCTCATAATGCTGAGCACATTTCACACATGAGACATTTTAGATCTGGGGCTTGATAACGCTACAAACTGATGCATCGCTACATCACTATCTTCATTTAATGGCGATGAAATGTCAGCGAGAGAGGATAAGCAGCCTCAAATTTCTTTCCCCAGCCCTACTGCTAACATAGAAGAAAACAACTTTACTGGCAGCAGAATATTTGTTTATTGGTGTACCGTATTTTCAATACGTCATATTCAAATGAGCTGTTCAAACATTGTCCTGCTTAGATTTCTTGCAATTGCCTTTCAAAACACCTCATTCAACTTTTCTTTGAAACGACTTACTAGCTCACACCTAAAGTCACATCATAAAACATTCAAGTTTAATCAAACTATTTGATTGCCAACAAATCTCAAACCAATCACTTGGATAGAAAAAAAAATATATATATATATATATGTATATATACGTATATATATATATATATATATATATATATATATATATATATATATATATCTCCTCTTAATCCTCAGACACGCAGTCATTGTAGAAGATCTGGAAGTTGTTGTCCACTTCCATCCTCCCCTTGAGGAACTTCTCTAGGTTCTTCAGAGGAACTTCCACCATGTGGTTGTTGACCCGGTCATTGAGCCCGTACGCCCCGAACACCGGGAACTTGTACCGGACGAAGTACGGCGCGTTCTGGTCGAACTCGGTGCAACAGTAGGCCGACCACATGTACTCTGGTACGGCCACGCGGTCCAGGTTGTCTCGACGGATCATGTTCCCGGAGGTGGTGACCCCCGTGACCACAAAGGCCCGGCCCCGGCAGTAGTTGTTGAGCCGCTTGCGGACGAGGTCCTGGTGTTCGGCCCAGGGCCCTATGTTGAACTCCCTGATCTGAGGCACCACGTTGGTGATGGTGTAGGTCGCGGCCTTGTCCAGCGGGTCGGCCTGGTGTTGGTCCGGGTTCAGGTGGCCGCGCTCGTACTGGACCACGTCGGCGTAGTCTTCCAAAACCGCCTGGCTGTCCTCGACATTTATATGCATGTGGTAGGACTGAGGAAAGGGCTCCATGTTACCGCTGCCCTTATCCGAGGCCAGCTACAGGGGCGAAGACGGAGCGAATGGTTTTAAATCATCACATGCAGAATGAAAATATTAAAGGCTTCTTATTATTGTAAATCCATTACTATTAACAAGCACAAGCAGTTGACCGTGTTCATTCCCCATTTGGCAATCGTTCCCCTTTTATTGCTTGAGTGGGATATATCCACATCACTACTTAAACAGAATACGACAAACAATATCCTATTGTAATACCAACTCCCAGACTATAAAGCAGCTTATCTCAGCTTATTTCCCAGTGCAGCAGTTCTATCTTTCCCTCTTAAAGTTTGTAGGTGAGAATCGATGAAGTACTACTTTCGTCCTTTGACTAGTAAGTGTGATAGACCAGATACTGGATGGAATACAGAGGAATGCTCTATTGCTCGCACAGTATATAGTGTGGTGTACACAAATGCAGCAGCGGCATGAATTGAAGTTGGATCGGAAAAGTTCAAGCATTTTCAAATCAACTTCATTGTTGCGTCATCCACCCCGGCACTCACCTGAGGCTCGAACATCCAAGGAAAGTCCACTTTCTTGTCCCCGTCGGACTTCTTGAAGGTGTAGGCCGAATAGATGGGGACGTGCCTGCGGGAGTCGTAGAGGGTGACATAGCGGGGCTTGTCCTCGTAGCGCTGGCAGATCCTCTTCAGGGAGCCGCTGAGGTAGCCTCGGGGCGGGGTGCCCATGTAAAGGGAGTCCTTGCAGCGCTCCGCGTGGTTGAAGTCGCCCACCACGCCGCATCGCCCCCCCTGCGGCAGCAAACTGATCAGCAGCTGCGCGATAACCGCCAGACGCACGGCACCGCGCTGTGACACGGCCATCTCGGTGACGAACCCCCCCCCCCCCGCCCCCCCGATTGCTGTGACTCGGGACTTTTGAACAGGTCTCCTTGAGCGTCTTCTCGCTACGAGCCGACACACTGCCGCAAAGATCAGTCAGGGAGCCTGTCGAGTGCAGCCAAGGACTCAGACGTCACATTATTTTCTTCTCTGGGTTCATTCACCGGGTCCAGCCAACCGGACTCCCGTTTTTTGAGCCCTTTGCATATATTAAAATCCCCAAAAGTTTAGTGGGAGGCATTCAAACGCGGTGAACGTTATCTGTGCTCCGGAGCACCGTGCAATGACGAGGACTTGCAGCAGGCACAGGTGTGTCTGCTGCAGAATACAGGCGATCAGAGATAGAGGGAGGTTTATTTTCTTACCCTCCGGTTTATGCTCCACGCCACAAATGCCGGAAATAATGCATCGGGAGAATGGGCTTTTGTCAAGCGTTTCTTGTCTATCTGTGTATAAAAGAAACTCAATAGTATAGGCGGTTGCTCCTCTTTTTCATCCCAGGCCATATTAAATTGTTTTGCATGAACTACAATTGCTCAGACCATACTCTCACCAGCAGCTGCAATATTGAAAGGTTTATAGTTATACCTTTAACTTTTCACCAGCCATGTAATGCATCCTTATATATATATATATATATATATATATATATATATATATATATATATATATATATATATATATATATATATATAAATGTAAGCTTTGGGTGGTCAGACATAATTTTATTATAACAAAAAGTATTTTTTCACATCTTGTCAAATGTTATGGCTGCATG
Organism: Zeus faber; assembly: GCF_960531495.2. Lineage (NCBI taxonomy): Eukaryota > Metazoa > Chordata > Actinopteri > Zeiformes > Zeidae > Zeus > Zeus faber. Next base: position 12,813,429 of record NC_137209.1, on the reverse strand, counting down.
CTATGTCTTTCAATGCAGAAACGCAGTTTGTCCAAATTGGCCTGCCCTAAACCTTTCTTTGCGTTTATGATATGCAAATATTTGATAAGAGGCAACAATTACTTTCTGGTACTTCTTGATAGGTGTTTTTTTTTTTTTTTTTTCCTCCACCGGACAATTCTACTTTTCCCCGCAGTGTTTGCACCGTCCGACTCCGGAAAAGCCAGGCCGCATGACTCGAACCCAGTCGATATGACAGCTTCTGGTGGAAATAAAAAAAAAAAAAAAGTCTGCGTACTTGACGATGAAACGCTACAGTATTCACTTATAGAGACGTCGCGTGAAAGAATTTACGGGCGGAAGAAGATTTTCGGAGGTAGTTGGGATCCCTGGTGAGGTGGAGAACATGCGAGTGTCAATGTGTTGAAGTTAAGTTCTCGTGATCTCGGGATCACATGGTCCGAACGCGCGTGAATATTTTTTGAGACGTATTAAAAAAACCCCCCTCATGATTTAGACGACTGTGATAGACATACAGTATATGCGAACAACATCTAAATATATGAACGCAGCTATGTGCACATGAATCTGTTTAACGCTGCTATGGCAACTACTCAATGAGAAACGGCCACCAGGGACAGCGACAGAGTTGGGCGGGGAAAGGCATCGCGGTGACGGCCCTGTGGCGAGCAACCGCTTCTGGTGTGAGCGTATGGTTCGAGTTTAGCACTTTCCAAATTTGTCCGCGTCAGTGCGACACTTCGGCTAAAATGAGTGCGTCAGAAATAAAACCAATCACCCCACAACAGTCAGAAGAGCTTTATTAATGGAGCAGCTTGGTAGTTATAGCTTCCAAATACATATGCAATATATTTTTTTAATGAGCGCATCACCACGTCGTCACTGTTAAGCAGCTGTTCTGTCGGCACACATGGCTGCCTCTTCGCCCCTAGTGGTCCAAACTGTAGGACGGCGGGACACAGTCGTCCGCGAAGATCTGAAAGTTCTTGTTCACGAAGGTGGTCCTCCTGAGGAACTCCTCCAGCTTCTGAACGGAGAGCTCCATCACCTCGTTGCTCTCCCTGTCGTTGAGGCCGTAGTGGGCGTAGGCCGGGAACTTGTAGCGCTCGTCGAACGGCGCGTTGTGGTCGTAGTTGGCGCAGCAGTAGGCCGACCACATGTGGGCGGGCACCGCCACGCGGTCGACGTTCCGCCGGCGGATCGTCCTCCCCGACGTGGTGATCCCCGTCACCACGTAGGCGGTGCCGCGGCAGTAGTTGTTCAGCCGCTTGCGGATGAGGCACTCCTGCGCCTTCCACGCTCCGGCCTGAAACTCCCGCACCTGGGGGACCACGTTGGTCAGCGTGTAGGTGGAGGCCTTGTCGTCCAGCTGAGCCTGGTGCTCGTCCGGGTTCAGGGCGCCGCGCTCGTAGAGGATGGCGTCGGTGTAGTCCTCCAGCACCGCCTGGGCGTCTTCGAAGTTCATGTGCACGTACCCCGGGGGGAACGGCTGCATCTCGCCTGTGCCAGAGGGCGTGGAGAGCTGCAGACGGGTGGAACAAAGACAGCCATTGAGGCGGAGTGATTTGGAGCGGATTTCAAGGGCGCAAACGAAGCCGCGCGCTGTCTACCTGACGTTGTTCGAGGAACGCTTCCCCAAACCGTGTCTTACCTGAGGTTCATACATCCAGGGCACGTCCACCCACTTTTCGCCGTCCGAGCGCTTGAAGGTGTAGGCCGAGTAGACGGGGACGCGGCCGGCGGTGTCGTACAGTGTCACGTAGCGTGGCTCGTTGTTGTAGCGCTGGCAGATGCTCCGCACAGAGTGGTGCTCCAGCCCGGACGGCGGGGTCCCCATATACAGGAACGCCTTACATTCTGGAGGCAGCTCCTTTTCCACCGACCCCCTTACCGCCGCGGTTGCCACGGTGACCAGCAGCAGAGCCGCCTGGGCCCAGGACGCCATTATTCCCGGGAGCAACCGGTAGGTAAATTGACGAGAATGAGTTGTAGCTCAGTTGAGTCCCTCGAAATGCCGAACGGCGGTTCGGGTGTTCCTGGTCTTGTTTCTCACTGTAATGTGTTCATAACCAATGTGAAGCCTCCAAAGGCTTTACTCGCAAGTGAATAGAACAACTCCTGCTGGCGGCACCTGTGGCACTTTCTAATCAGAAGACATTATGCAAAATCTCAAGTAGGGCCACCCACCATCTTTTTGCCTGAGCCAAAGTACAGCTATCGCACCACAGTATTGTGGTGTCTCATCTCTCTTAGTCATGGATAAAACTTCAGACTTACCCGGGAAAAAGTAACAAGTAATTTCAACCAGACTGGTTTAAAAAAATAAAATAAAAAAATGTAATTTCAACCTGCGAAACCCATTCATGGAATTTGCCTCATTTCATTTCATCACAATAGATGCCAACTTAAAAACATTTAATTCTCTATTAAAACTATGCACTTACATTATTTAATAATTCAAATACAAGATAAATGTCATGGATGATTAAGTAGAGGTGAAAATTTATAATCCATTACGATAGTACATAGTTGTAGAAAGAAAAAAACAAAACATTGTGACGCTGTCTATTTTCTTTGTTTTATTATTTCTTTATTTATTTTTAAAGGACCATGAATGATATTAAACACAAATGTTTTAATTTGATGCATTGTCAACCTTGGCATGTTACTATTAATACAGGTGCAGTACATACATACGGTGGTGTAGTATACATAGTATATTCTGGTGTAAATGGGCAAAAAGGGCTTAGCCCACTCCATAGTATGTTTTTTTAAATAAAATACCCCTGCAGGGCAGATCTCTCCCCTCTTTTTCATGTTAATAACGACGATGAATCAGATTACTGAGAATCCTGGTGAAGCCACTACAACAGCACCACCAAATGGCCATGATAAAAAACACAGGCGTGTAAATGAGTGTCAAAGTGCAGCCCAGGCCTCTGTGTATCAGCCCATCACAATAAACACAATAAACGCAATAAACAATCTCACAATACACCTCCATTGGGAGTGAAGGGATTTAAACTCATTGACCAATCACAACGCAGTGTTGTTGTAGGGCGGCCCTGATTGGCCAGAACAGACCACTGGAAACAAAGAGACCACAGGACAGTAAAATGAGCCAGGTTTCCCGTTTTTATTCATTTTATATTATTATATGTTATATTATTATATGTTACATGATTATATTCTATGTTACACCATGCACTGCTTCTGGTCTAATAAGCAAACCGTTTTCTGTAATATTGAAATGGTTTCATTTTCAGCACATGACGGTTCAGTATGAAGGCCAAAAGCGCAAATATCATGTTAACACGTCAAAAACCGATGGAAGGCCATGAGCGCAAAGAACGTATCGGAAATGGCTTTTTAACACATCAAAAATGTCGTGTTATCGTGTCAAATTTGACGCGGTAACGCAGCGGCTTTTGACATGTGACATCATCGGTGACGTCAACAAGAAAAAAAAACGACAACGACACGCTAATACGTGTTGACACGTCATGTAAAACGTCACGGCCGGGTTTTTCCATTCTTGTCTATAGGGGGGATTAAAAGGAACTCTGAGGAACTGATTATTTCACTTACTTCCTTCATCCTCTTCTTCTTTTTCATTTTTGTTTATTGTGATTCTTATTATACTACAGTACAGTACAATGTCTTGCCTTGTATCAGACTGTATGTATTTAATACTTGTTACCATACTTATTTATATTTTATCTGACAGCTCAATCCATCCACACAAATATGTCAGGGTCTCGGTGAGGATCCTCAAGTCCTTCTACTCTGGAGCAGTGGAGAGCGTCCTGACAGGCAACATCACTGGCTGGTTTGGGAGCTGTACTGCTCAGGACTGGCGGGCCCTGCAGAGGGTGGTGCGTTCAGCCGAACTTACCGCTGGAACTACCCTGCCCTCCCTGCAGGACTCATACACCAGGAGGTGTAGTAGCAGAGACCGTGGGATCATGAAGGATCCTCACCACCCCAACAACGGACTGTTTCAGCTGCTGTGGTCGGGAAAGCGCCTCCGCAGTCACACAGTTAGAACAGAGCGACTGAGACGGAGTTTCTTCCATCCAGCCATAAGAACTGTCAATGCTGAACACACCAGGGGCCCCACTGAGACACACACATAGGCCCCATTGCCTTACTGAGCTGTAAGTTGCATACTGTAGTGTACAATATGCTGTATCACTGTTCTGCGTAACTGCATACTGTGCTGTATTGCTGATCTGTTCGGTGGGACTGTATAGCTGTGTAGTACTGTGTACTGTATATCTCCATACACACTACCTAATTTTATTCACATGCCACTTTGCTGCACATATCTGTATACTGTATACCATAATAGTCTATTCCTTTTTTTTCTATTTTGTATTCCTACTTTGTATATTAACTTTTTACTCATCAAGCATTACGTTTGAGGAATCAGCTAGTTCAGTTAGTTGAGTGAGTTTGTTTATTAGTCGCTATTGCCTTAGCACTTATTGTGCATAGTCTCCTGGTGCGTTGCAATGACATTTCACTGCATATATTGTATGTATGCTTGTATGTTTATGTATGTGACAACTAAACATCTTGAATCTGTGAATGTGCAGTCATCCACATGAATTTAATCTCAAATTCTGCCTCTTAATTCTGAATATTGTTTAAACGATGTCAGTATGTCTTGTCTGGTACCTCACTGTATGTATTCAATACTTCTTAGTGCAATTGGTTTGTCTTCTTATTGCCAGCTTAGAACTAGTAGAATACCTTTTTGGCTGTTGCTGTTCCCAGCCACTGTAGCCACAAGCCAAAACATGAGGTTATGGCTCACATTGAGTGCTTTTAGTTAACTTTATCATGGTTGGGTGAGCACAAGGACATAGGGTTATACCCTCACTATGAATTTAATTCACAACAATTTAATTGGATATAAATATCTGTGTACCTATCAGCCAGTGTGGTAGATATTTCCATGGTGACAGGAAGCTCCGCCAATCAGAGGTGTCGCTGTTACACTTAGGATTATGGGTAGTTTAGTCTCCATCACATCGCAAATAAAACAAGATTTTCTTAAAACAAGGTTGACATCGCACAGACTTGCGGCTTCTACAGGAGCAAAACACATTTTTATATACATTGCATATTATTTACATATGTACATTTACATATGTAATTTGCAAAGCGCAATTATTATATTTGTTTTAAACCCTAGCCCTAGCCAACTACGAAGACAACAATTCTGCACCGTTTTGTTATGCATGGTGCTTAAGAAGGGAAGGAAAGGAAACTTACTGGAAATTCTGTCCATGTCCTGGTCCATCTATACTGTCAAAATGATTTGAGGCAGACTGCAGGTTGGTGAATCAAAGTTTCATCTTCTGGGGTCCCACTCTGCAAGAGATTATAAAAAGAAAATGAGATTCTAAGGCTCTAAGTTTTTGTTTAATGCAGCAATTCCCAACCTATGGACCGCAAAGGTATTGCAAGTGGGCCGCCAAATCAAGGGCAAAACAATAGATCTTATTAAAAAGGTAAATGCAAAATTATAAATTAGAAAAACGTTTTTAAATGTAAAATAAATAAATAATTCATGGTATTTTTTTTCTTTAAAAACCTTCAAAAAAGCATCATCACTGACAGATAGGAACTTCTGGCAGGGTGAACTACGTACAAACTGGACCACGATCGATGTGCACATGTACATTTTTGAACTTGAGGTGATATTCAAAATGGTTGGCTAGCATCAGGCACACTGAAAAGAAAAGAAGTCATTGGTACATCATCCTAAAGGGAAGTCCCGGCAGGACATCGGACAAGCGGGACAGTCCCGCCTGCCAAACAAAAAAGAAAGGTTCGAAGAAAGTATAGCACTGAATAGTTTGATTTGTAGTTGAGAGTAGTTTGATTTTTTTTGGACAGGCACAGAAGACGAACTGTTACTGCTGCGTGGTGTGTTCCGAGATTTTATCAAACAAAGCTCTGAAGCCATGTAAAGTGCGCCGTCACCTCGAGACAAAACACCAACAGTAAATGTGTAAATGTAAAATCAAGGAGTATCAGGGCAAGAAGAAAGTCATCGAAACGACATGTATGGGCACGGAGAACGCAAAGGCAGCAGAAGCGTCCTATCAGGTCGTCTGACTCATGGCCAAGCCCGATAAGCTTGCATACGAACGGGGAGAATTTAATTCTTCCTGCCCCAAAAGTGATTGTGGGGGTGATGTTGGGAGAGAAGGCCTGCAAACAAATCAACCTCATCTCATCGTTTGATAACTCAGTCAAACGCAGGATTGACGAGATGGAGAGAATGCATCAGTACAGCTGATAATGAGCATATGAGAGAGTCGTTTTTATGCCCTCCAACTGGATGGATCGACTTCACAAATCTGTCAAACATGCTTGCCTATGTGAGGTATGAAAACGATGGAGAGACAAAAGAAGAGTTCCTGTTTTGCAAATCTTTACCGACGCGTTCAACTGCCAAGGACATTTTTGACATTCTGAATGCGTTCATAGTTTAAAACGGGATTGATTCACCCAAATGTGTGGGAGTGAGGTATTGATGGGTCCCATGCGATGCCAGGCCAGCACAGTGCAGTCATCTCCCGGGTGAAAGCTGTCACTCCACTTGTAGCATCTGTCCTCTGCAGTATACACAGAGCAGCCTTGGCTGTAAAGAAAATGCTGTAGATCTAAAGACTGTTGTAGATGAGGCGGTCAGAGTCAACTTCATTAAAAGCCGCCCACTGCAATCACCTTTATTTCCCGTTTTATGTGACGAGATGGGCGTTGACCATAAGCAGCTTCTGTTACACACCAAAGTCTGGTGGCTCTCAACAGGAAAGGTACTGATGCAAGTTTTTGAATTGCGTGATGAGGTGAGGGTGTTTTTTCTCAACACAAAGTTTGAACTCACACATCGCTTCAGTTATTTTAAGTGACATTTTCAGACATTTTCAGCCACTTAAATGGACTCAACCTTAGTCTCCAAGGAACTACTATTTACGATGTTGAAAACTGTCAAAATATACAACACCGAAAAACATCACAAAAGCAACAAAATACATATCGAAAAATGTCAAAATATGCAACGCCAAAAATATCACAAGAACGATATACTATACTAGTCGAAAAATGTCAAAATATACAACTCAGAAAAATATCCCAAAAACGACATAATACATATCGAAAAACGTCTAAATATACAATGACAAAGCTATCACAAGAACGACGTACTTTACTATGTTGAAAACTGTCAAAATATACAACACCGAAAAATATCCCAAACATAACATAACACATATCGAAAAACATCTAAATATGCAACACCAAAAATATCACAAAAACGACATACTATACTGTCGAAAAACGTCAAAATATACAACGCCGAAAAATATCCCAAAAACGACATGCTATACTGTGTCGAAAAACTGTCAAAATATACAACGCCAAGAAATATCCCAAAAACAACATAATACACATCGAAAAACGTCTAAATATACAACGCCGAAATATATCACAAAATCGTCAAAATATACAACCCAAATAAATATCACAAAAAACGACATACTATACTATGTCGAAAAACGTCAAAATATACCACTCCGAAAAATATCACAAAAACGTCAAAATATACAACCCGGATAAATTTCACAAAAACGACATACTAAACTATGTCGAAAAACGTAAAAATATACAACACGGAAAAATATCACAAAAACGACATACTATACCATGTTGAAAAACGTCAAAATATACCACACCAAAAAATATCACAAAAACGACAGACTATATACTATGTCGAAAAACGTCAAAATATACCACTCCAAAATATATCACAAAAACATCAAAATATACAACCCAGATAAATTTCACAAAAACGACAAACTATACTATGTCGAAAAATGTCAAAATATACCACTCCAAAAAATATCACAAAAACGCAAAATACACAACCCAGACAAATATCACAAATACGACATACTATACTATGTCGAAAAACGCCAAAATATACCAATCCGAAATATATCACAAAAACGTCAAAATATACACCCCAAATAAATATCACAAAAAACGACATACTATACGATGTCGAAAATCGTCAAAATATACCACTCCTAAAAATATCACAAAAACGTCAAAATATACAACCCAGACAAATATCACAAAAACAACATACTATACTATGTCGAAAAAAGTCTAAATATACAACGCCAAAAAATATCACAAAAACAACATACTATATACTATGTCGAAAAATGTCAAAATATTCCACTCCGAAAAAAATCACAAAAACGTCAAAATATACCACACCAAAAAATATCACAAAAACGTCAAAATATACAACCCAAATAAATATAAAAAAACCGACATACTATACTATGTCGAAAAATGTAAAAACATACCACTCCAAAAAAATCCACAAAAACGTCAAAATATACAACCCAGATAAATATCACAAATACGACATAGTATACTATGTCGAAAAAAGTCAAAATATACAACACCAAAAAATATCACAAAAACGTCAAAATATACAACCCAAATATATATCACAAAAAACGACATACTATACCAAGTCTAAAAACGTCAAAATATACCACTCCGAAAAATATCACAAAAACGTCAAAATATACAACCCAGATAAATATCACAAAAAGGACATACTATACTATGTTGAAAAACGTCAAAATATACCACTTCGAAATATAACACAAAATCGTCAAAATATACAACCCAGATAAATTTCACAAATACGACATACTATATACTATGTCGAAAAAAGTCAAAATATACAACGCCAAAAAATATCACAAAAAGGACATACTATAATATGTCGAAAAACGTCAAAATATACCACTGCGAAAAATATCACAAAAACGTCAAAATATACAACCCAGATAAATATCACAAAAACGACATACTATACTATGTCGAAAAACGTCAAAATATACCACTCTGAAAAATATCACAAAAACGTCAAAATATACAACCCAAATAAATATCACAAAAAACGACATACTATACTATGTCGAAAAACGTCAAAATAAACAACGCCAAAAAATATCACAAAAACGACATACTATACTATGTCGAAAAACGTCAAAATATACAATGCCAAGAAATATCCCAAAAACGACAAAATACACAACCCAGAGAAATATCCCAAAAACGACATACTATACTATGTCGAAAAACGTCAAAATATACAACGCCAAGAAATATCCCAAAAACGACATACTATACTATGTCGAAAAACGTCAAAATATACAATGCCAAGAAATATCCCAAAAACGACAAAATATACAACCCAGATAAAAAAAAAAAAAACGACACACTATACTATGTCGAAAAACGTCAAAATATACCACTGCGAAAAATATCACAAAAACGTCAAAATATACAACCCAGATAAATATCACAAAAACGACATACTATACTATGTCGAAAATTATCAAAATATACCACTCCAAAAAATATCACAAAAACGTTAAAATACACAACCCAGATAAATATCCCAAAAACGACATACTATACTATGTCGAAAAACGTCAAAATATACCACTCTGAAAAATATCACAAAAACGTCAAAATATACAACCCAAATAAATATCACAAAAAACGACATACTATACTATGTCGAAAAACGTCAAAATAAACAACGCCAAAAAATATCACAAAAACGACATACTATACTATGTCGAAAAACGTCAAAATATACAACGCCAAGAAATATCCCAAAATCGACAAAATATACAACCCAGATAAATATAGCAAAAACGACATACTATATACTATGTCGAAAAATGTAAAAATATACCACTCAAAAAAATATCACAAAAACGTCAAAATATACAACCCAGATAAATTTCACAAATACGACATACTATATACTATGTCGAAAAAAGTCAAAATATACAACGCCAAAAAATATCACAAAAAGGACATACTATACTATGTCGAAAAACGTAAAAATATACCACACCGGAAAATATCACAAAAAAGTCAAAATACACAACCCAGACAAATATCACAAAAACGACATACTATACTATGTCGAAAAATGTCAAAATATTCCACTCCGAAAAAAATCACAAAAACGTCAAAATATACAACCCAGATAAATATCACAAAAACGACATACTATACTATGTTGAAAAACGTCAAAATATACCACACCAAAAAATATCACAAAAACGACATATGTCGAAAAACGTCAAAATATACCACACCAAAAAATATCACAAAAACATCAAAATATACAACCCAGATAAAAATTTAAAAAACGACATACTATACTATGTCGAAAAACGTCAAAATATACCACTCCGAAAAATATCACAAAAACGTCAAAATATACAACCCAGACAAATATCCCAAAAACGACATACTATACAATGTCGAAAAACTTCAAAATATACAACGGCAGAAAATATCACAAAAACGACATAGTGTACTATGTCGAAAAACAGATAAATATCACAAAAACGACATACTATACTATGTCGAAAAACGTCAAAATATACCACTCTGAAAAATATCACAAAAACGTCAAAATATACAACCCAAATAAATATCACAAAAAACGACATACTATACTATGTCGAAAAACGTCAAAATATACAACGCCAAGAAATATCCCAAAAACGACATACTATACTATGTCGAAAAACGTCAAAATATACAACGCCAAGAAATATCCCAAAAACGACATACTATACTATGTCGAAAAATGTCAAAATATACCACTCCGAAAAATATCCCAAAAACGTCAAAATATACAACCCAGAGAAATATCCCAAAAACGACATACTATACTATGTCGAAAAACGTCAAAATATACCACTCGGAAAAATATCACAAAAACGTCAAAATATACAACCCAGATAAATATCACAAAAACGACATACTATACTATGTCGAAAAACGTCAAAATATACCACGCGGAAAAATATCACAAAAACGACAAAATATACAACCCAGATAAATATCACAAAAACGACATACTATATACTATGTCGAAAAATGTAAAAATATACAACGGCAAAAAATATCACAAAAACGACATACTGTACTATGTCGAAAAACATCAAAATATACCACTCCAAAAAATATCACAAAAACGTTAAAATACACAACCCAGATAAATATCACAAAAACGACATACTATACTATGTCGAAAAACGTCAAAAAATGCCACGCGGAAAAATATCACAAAAACGACATACTATACTATGTCGAAAAACGTCAAAATATACCACTCTGAAAAATATCACAAAAACGTCAAAATATACAACCCAAATAAATATCACAAAAAACGACATACTATACTATTTCGAAAAACGTCAAAATAAACAACGCCAAAAAATATCACAAAAACGACATACTATACTATGTCGAAAAAAGTCAAAATATACAACGCCAAGAAATATCACAAAAACGACATACTATACTATGTCGAAAAACGTCAAAATATACAACGCCAAGAAATATCCCAAAAACGACATACTATACTATGTCGAAAAATGTCAAAATATACCACTCCGAAAAATATCCCAAAAACGTCAAAATATACAACCCAGAGAAATATCCCAAAAACGACATACTATACTATGTCGAAAAACGTCAAAATATACCACTCGGAAAAATATCACAAAAACGTCAAAATATACAACCCAGATAAATATAAAAAAAACAATATACTATACTATGTCGAAAAACGTCAAAAGATACAATGCCAAGAAATATCCCAAAAACGACATACTATATGTCGAAAAATGTCAAAATATACCACTCGGAAAAATATCCCAAAAACGTCAAAATATACAACCCAGAGAAATATCCCAAAAACGACTTACTTATACTATGTCGAAAAACGTAAAAATATACCACTCGGAAAAATATCACAAAAACGTCAAAATATACAACCCAGATAAATATAACAAAAACGACATACTATACTATGTCGAAAAACGTCAAAATATACCACGCGGAAAAATATCACAAAAACGACAAAATATACAACCCAGATAAATATAGCAAAAACGACATACTATATACTATGTCGAAAAATGTAAAAATATACAACGGCAAAAAATATCACAAAAACGACATACTGTACTATGTCGAAAAACATCAAAATATCACAAAAACGTCAAAATATACAACGCCAAGAAATATCCCAAAAACGACATACTATACTATGTCGAAAAACGTCAAAATATACAATGCCAAGAAATATCCCAAAAACGACATACTATACTATGTCGAAAAATGTCAAAATATACCACTCCGAAAAATATCCCAAAAACGTCAAAATATACAACCCAGAGAAATATCCCAAAAACGACATACTATACTATGTCGAAAAACATAAAAATATACCACTCGGAAAAATATCACAAAAACGTCAAAATATACAACCCAGATAAATATAACAAAAACGACATACTATACTATGTTGAAAAACGTCAAAATATACCACTTCGAAAAATATCACAAAAACGTCAAAATATACAACCCAGATAAATATCACAAAAACGACATACGATACTATGTCGAAAAACGTCAAAATATACCACGCGGAAAAATATCACAAAAACGACAAAATATACAACCCAGATAAATTTCACAAATACGACATACTATATACTATGTCGAAAAAAGTCAAAATATACAACGCCAAAAAATATCACAAAAAGGACATACTATACTATGTCGAAAAACGTCAAAATATACAACGCCAAGAAATATCCCAAAAACGACATACTATACTATGTCGAAAAATGTCAAAATATACCACTCCGAAAAATATCCCAAAAACGTCAAAATATACAACCCAGAGAAATATCCCAAAAACGACATACTATACTATGTCGAAAAACGTAAAAATATACCACTCGGAAAAATATCACAAAAACGTCAAAATATACAACCCAGATAAATATAACAAAAACGACATACTATACTATGTTGAAAAACGTCAAAATATACCACTTCGAAAAATATCACAAAAACGACAAAATATACAACCCAGATAAATATAGCAAAAACGACATACTATACTATGTCGAAAAATGTAAAAATATACAACGGCAAAAAATATCACAAAAACGACATACTGTACTATGTCGAAAAACATCAAAATATACCACTCCAAAAAATATCACAAAAACGTTAAAATACACAACCCAGATAAATATCACAAAAACGACATACTATACTATGTCGAAAAACATCAAAATATACCACTCCAAAAAATATCACAAAAACGTTAAAATACACAACCCAGATAAATATCACAAAAACGACATACTATACTATGTCGAAAAACGTATAAAAATGCCACGCGGAAAAATATCACAAAAACGACATACTATACTATGTCGAAAAACGTCAAAATATACCACCCTGAAAAATATCACAAAAACGTCAAAATATACAACCCAAATAAATATCACAAAAAACGACATACTATACTATATCGAAAAACGTCAAAATAAACAACGCCAAAAAATATCACAAAAACGACATACTATACTATGTCGAAAAAAGTCAAAATATACAACGCCAAGAAATATCCCAAAAACGACATACTATACTATGTCGAAAAACGTCAAAATATACAACGCCAAGAAATATCCCAAAAACGACATACTATACTATGTCGAGAAATGTCAAAATATACCACTCGGAAAAATATCACAAAAACGTCAAAATATACAACCCAGACAAATATCCCAAAAACGACATACTATACTATGTCGAAAAACGTAAAAATATACCACTCGGAAAAATATCACAAAAACGTCAAAATATACAACCCAGATAAATATAAAAAAAACAATATACTATACTATGTTGAAAAACGTCAAAATATACCACTTCGAAAAATATCACAAAAACGTCAAAATATACAACCCAGATAAATATCACAAAAACGTCATACTATACTATCTTGAAAAACGTCAAAATATACCACTCCAAAAAATATCACAAAAACGTAAAATATACAACCCAAATAAATATCACAAAAAACGACAAACTATACTATGTCGAAAAACGTCAAAATATACCACGCGGAAAAATATCACAAAAACGACATACCATACTATGTCGAAAAACGTCAAAATATACCACTTCGAAAAATATCACAAAAACGTCAAAATATAAGACCCAGATAAATATCACAAAAACGACATACTATATACTATGTCGAAAAATGTAAAAATATACCACTCAAAAAAATATCACAAAAACTTCAAAATATACAACCCAGATAAATTTCACAAATACGACATACTATATACTATGTCGAAAAAAGTCAAAATATACAACGCCAAAAAATATCACAAAAAGGACATACTATATACTATGTCGAAAAAAGTCAAAATATACAACGCCAAAAAATATCACAAAATGGACATACTATACTATGTCGAAAAACGTCAAAATATACAACGCCAAGAAATATCCCAAAAACGACATACTATACTATGTCGAAAAACGTCAAAATATACAACGCCAAGAAATATCCCAAAAACGATAAAATACACAACCCAGATAAATATCACAAAAACGACATACTATATACTATGTCGAAAAACGTCAAAATATACAACGCCAAGAAATATCCCAAAAACGACATACTATACTATGTTGAAAAACGTCAAAATATACAACGCCAAGAAATATCCCAAAAACGACATACTATACTATGTCGAAAAACGTCAAAATATACAACGCCAAGAAATATCCCAGAACGACATACTATACTATGTCGAAAAACGTCAAAATATACAACGCCAAGAAATATCCCAAAAACGACATACTATACTATGTCGAAAAATGTCAAAATATACCACTCCGAAAAATATCCCAAAAACGTCAAAATATACAACCCAGAGAAATATCCCAAAAACGACATACTATACTATGTCGAAAAACGTAAAAATATACCACTCGGAAAAATATCACAAAAACGTCAAAATATACAACCCAGATAAATATAACAAAAACGACATACTATACTCTGTTGAAAAACGTCAAAATATACCACTCCAAAAAATATCACAAAAACGTCAAAATATACAACCCAGATAAATTTCACAAAAACGACATACTATACTATGTCGAAAAACGTCAAAATATACAACCCAGATAAATATCACAAAAACAACATACTATATACTATGTCGAAAAATGTAAAAATATACCACTCAAAAAAATATCACAAAAACGTCAAAATATACAACCCAGATAAATTTCACAAATACGACATACTATAGTATGTCGAAAAACATCAAAATATACCACTCCAAAAAAAATCACAAAAACGTTAAAATACACAACCCAGATAAATATCACAAAAACGACATACTATATACTATGTCGAAAAATGTAAAAATATACCACTCCAAAAAATATCACAAAAACGTTAAAATACACAACCCAGATAAATATCACAAAAACAACATACTATACTATGTCGAAAAACATCAAAATATACCACTCCAAAAAATATCACAAAAACGTTAAAATACACAACCCAGATAAATATCACAAAAACGACATACTATACTTTGTCGAAAAACGTCAAAATATACCACTCTGAAAAATATCACAAAAACGTCAAAATATACAACCCAAATAAATATCACAAAAAACGACATGCTATACTATGTCGAAAAACGTCAAAATAAACAACGCCAAAAATATCACAAAAACGACATACTATACTATGTCGAAAAACGTCAAAATAAACAACGCCAAAAATATCACAAAAACGACATACTATACTATGTCGAAAAACGTCAAAATATACAACGCCAAGAAATATCCCAAAAACGACATACTATACTATGTCGAAAAACGTCAAAATATACAACGCCAAGAAATATCCCAAAAACGACAAAATATACAACCCAGAGAAATATCCCAAAAACGACATACTATACTATGTCGAAAAACGTCAAAATATACAACGCCAAGAAATATCCCAAAAACGATAAAATACACAACCGAGATAAATATCACAAAAACGACATACTATATACTATGTCGAAAAACGTAAAAATATACAACGGCAAGAAATATCCCAAAAACGACATACTATACTATGTCGAAAAACGTCAAAATATACAACGCCAAGAAATATCCCCAAAACGTCAAAATATACAACCCAGATAAATATCACAAAAACGTCATACTATACTATGTTGAAAAACGTCAAAATATACAACGCCAAGAAATATCCCAAAAACGACATACTATACTATGTCGAAAAACGTCAAAATATACAACGCCAAGAAATATCCCAAAAACGACATACTATACTATGTCGAAAAATGTCAAAATATACCACTCCGAAAAATATCCCAAAAACGTCAAAATATACAACCCAGAGAAATATCCCAAAAACGACATACTATGTCGGAAAACGCCAAAAAATATCACAAAAACGTCAAAATATACAACCCAGATAAATTTCACAAAAACGACATACTATACTATGTCGAAAAACGTCAAAATATACAACCCAGATAAATATAACAAAAACGACATACTATACTCTGTTGAAAAACGTCAAAATATACCACTCCAAAAAATATCACAAAAACGTCAAAATATACAACCCAGATAAATTTCACAAAAGCGACATACTATACTATGTCGAAAAACGTCAAAATATACAACCCAGATAAATATCACAAAAACGACATACTATATACTATGTCGAAAAATGTAAAAATATACCACTCAAAAAAATATCACAAAAACGTCAAAATATACAACCCATATAAATTTCACCAATACGACATACTATATACTATGTCGAAAAAAGTCTAAATATACAACGCCAAAAAATATCACAAAAAGGACATACTATACTATGTCGAAAAACGTAAAAATATACCACACCGGAAAATATCACAAAAAAGTCAAAATACACAACCCAGACAAATATCACAAATACGACATACTATACAATGTCGAAAAACGTCAAAATATACCACTCCAAAAAATTTCACAAAAACGTCAAAATATACAACCCAGATAAATATCACAAAAAGGACATACTATTCTATGTCGAAATACGTCAAAATATACCACTCTGAAAAATATCACAAAAACGACATACTATTCTATGTCGAAAACTGTCAAAATACACAACGCCGAAAAATATTCCAAAAACGACATAATACACATCGAAAAACGTCCAAATATACAACTCAGAAAAATATCCCAAAAACTACATAATACATATCGAAAAACGTCCAAATATACAACGACAAAACTATCACAAGAACGACATACGATACTATGTCGAAAACTATCAAAATATACAACGCCAAAAATATCCCAAAAACCACATAATACATATCGAGAAACGTCTAAATATGCAACGGCGAAAAATTTCCCAAAAACAACATAATACATATCGAAAAACGTCTAAATATGCAACACCAAAAATATCACAAGAACGACATACTATACTATGTCGAAAACTATCAAAATATACAACGCCAAAAATATCCCAAAAACCACATAATACATATCGAAAAACGTCTAAATATGCAACGCCAAAAATATCACAAGAACGACATACATGTCGAAAACTGTCAAAATATACAACGCCGAAAAATATCCCAAAAACAACATAATGCACATCGAAAAATGTCCAAATATACAATGCCAAAAATATCATTTGAACGACATACTATACTATGTCGAAAGCTGTCAAAATACACAACACCGAAATATATCCAAACATAACATAACACATATCGAAAAACGTCTAAATATGCAACGCCAAAAATATCACAAAAACGACATACTATACTATGTCGAAAAACGTCAAAATATACAACCCAGATAAATATAACAAAAACGACATACTATACTCTGTTGAAAAACGTCAAAATATACCACTCCAAAAAATATCACAAAAACGTCAAAATATACAACCCAGATAAATTTCACAAAAACGACATACTATACTATGTCGAAAAACGTCAAAATATACCACTCTGAAAAATATCACAAAAACGACATACTATACTATGTCGAAAAACGTCAAAATATACAACCCAGATAAATATCACAAAAACGACATACTATACTATGTCGAAAAACGTCAAAATATACAACCCAGATAAATATAACAAAAACGACATACTATACTCTGTTGAAAAACGTCAAAATATACCACTCTGAAAAATATCACAAAAACGTCAAAATATACAACCCAGATAAATTTCACAAAAACGACATACTATACTATGTCGAAAAACGTCAAAATATACAACCCAGATAAATATCACAAAAACTACATACTATATACTATGTCGAAAAATGTAAAAATATACCACTCAAAAAAATATCACAAAAACGTCAAAATATACAACCCAGATAAATTTCACCAATACGACATACTATATACTATGTCGAAAAAAGTCAAAATATACAACGCCAAAAAATATCACAAAAAGGACATACTATACTATGTCGAAAAAGGTCAAAATATACAAGGCCGAAAATTATCCCAAAAACGACATAATACTTATCGAAAAACGTCTATATATGCAACGCCAAAAATATCACGAGAACAACATATGAATACTATGTCGAAAAACGTCAAAATATACAAGGCCAAAAAATATTCCAAAAACGACATAATACATATCGAAAAACATCTAAATATACAACACCGAAAAATATCCCAAAAACAACATAATACATATTGAAAAACGTCTAAATATACAACACCAAAAAATATCCCAAAAACAACATAATAAATATCGAAAAACGTCTAAATATACAATGCCAAAAAATATCACAAAAACTACATAATCAGAATCAGAATCAGAATCAGAAATACTTTTATAATCCCAGGGGGAAATTACTTAAAATAAAATACTATACTAAAATACTATACTATACTAAGACTAAAATACTATACTACGTCCAAAACTGTCAAAATATACAACGGTGTAAATATCCCAAAAACAACATAATACATATCAAAAAACGTCTAAATATACAACGCCAAAAATATCACAAGAACTATATTATGTCGAAAAACGTCAAAATATACAAGGCCGAAAAATATCCCAAAAATGACATACTATACTATGTCGAAAAACGTCTAAATATACAACACCAACAAATATCCCCAAAACAACATAATACAAATCGAAAAACGTCTAAATATGCAACCCCAAAAATATCACAAGAACGACATACTATACTATGTCGAAAAACGTCAAAATATACAACGCCGAAAAATATCCCAAAACAACATAATACATATCGAAAAACGTCTAAATATGCAACGCCCAAAAATATCACATGAACAACATACTATACCCTGCCGAAAATATTCAAAATATACTAGGCCAAATACATTGAAAAACGACATATTATACTATGTCAAAAATATTCAAAATATACTAGGCCAAAACCATTGAAAAACTACATACTATACAATGTAGAAACTGTCAAATTATACTAGGCCAAAAAACATCCAAAAATGACACACCCTGTGTCGAAAAGTAACAAAATATACAACGCCAAGAAATATCCCAAAAACGACATACTATACTATGTCGAAAAACGTCAAAATATACCACTCCGAAAAATATCCCAAAAACGTCAAAATATACAACCCAGAGAAATATCCCAAAAACGACATACTATAGTTTGTCGAAAAACGTAAAAATATACCACTCGGAAAAATATCAAAAAAAACGTCAAAATATACAACCCAGATAAATATAAAAAAAACAATATACTATACTATGTTGAAAAACGTCAATATATACCACTTCGAAAAATATCACAAAAACGTCAAAATATACAACCCAGATAAATATCACAAAAACGTCATACTATACTATGTTGAAAAACGTCAAAATATACCACTCCAAAAAATATCACAAAAACGTAAAATATACAACCCAAATAAATATCACAAATACGACAAACTATACTATGTCGAAAAAAGTCAAAATATACAACGCCAAAAAATATCACAAAAAGGACATACTATACTATGTCGAAAAACGTCAAAAAATACAACGCCAAGAAACATCCCAAAAACGACATACTATACTATGTCAAAAAACGTCAAAATATACAACCCAGATAAATTTCACAAATACGACATACTATATACTATGTCGAAAAAAGTCAAAATATACAACGCCAAAAAATATCACAAAAAGGACATACTATACTATGTCGAAAAACGTCAAAATATACAACGCCAAGAAATATCCCAAAAAAGACATACTATACTATGTCGAAAAACGTCAAAATATACAACGCCAAGAAATATCCCAAAAACGACATACTATACTATGTCAAAAAACGTCAAAATATACAACCCAGATAAATTTCACAAATACGACATACTATATACTATGTCGAAAAAAGTCAAAATATACAACGCCAAAAAATATCACAAAAAGGACATACTATACTATGTCGAAAAACGTCAAAATATACAACGCCAAGAAATATCCCAAAAACGACATACTATACTATGTCGAAAAATGTCAAAATATACCACTCCGAAAAATATCCCAAAAACGTCAAAATATACAACCCAGAGAAATATCCCAAAAACGACATACTATACTATGTCGAAAAACGTAAAAATATACCACTCGGAAAAATATCACAAAAACGTCAAAATATACAACCCAGATAAATATAAAAAAAACAATATACTATACTATGTCGAAAAACGTCAAAATATACAATGCCAAGAAATATCCCAAAAACGACATACTATACTATGTCGAAAAATGTCAAAATATACCACTCGGAAAAATATCACAAAAACGTCAAAATATACAACCCAGATAAATATAACAAAAACGACATACTATACTATGTTGAAAAACGTCAAAATATACCACTTCGAAAAATATCACAAAAACGACAAAATATACAACCCAGATAAATATAGCAAAAACGACATACTATATACTATGTCGAAAAATGTAAAAATATACAACGGCAAAAAATATCACAAAAACGACATACTGTACTATGTCGAAAAACATCAAAATATACCACTCCAAAAAATATCACAAAAACGTTAAAATACACAACCCAGATAAATATCACAAAAACGACATACTATACTATGTCGAAAAACATCAAAATATACCACTCCAAAAAATATCACAAAAACGTTAAAATACACAACCCAGATAAATATCACAAAAACGACATACTATACTATGTCGAAAAACGTCAAAAAATGCCACGCGGAAAAATATCACAAAAACGACATACTATACTATGTCAAAAAACGTCAAAATATACCACTCTGAAAAATATCACAAAAACGTCAAAATATACAACCCAAATAAATATCACAAAACACGACATACTATACTATATCGAAAAACGTCAAAATAAACAACGCCAAAAAATATCACAAAAACGACATACTATACTATGTCGAAAAAAGTCAAAATATACAACGCCAAGAAATATCCCAAAAACGACATACTATACTATGTCGAAAAACGTCAAAATATACAACGCCAAGAAATATCCCAAAAACGACATACTATACTATGTCGAGAAATGTCAAAATATACCACTCCGAAAAATATCCCAAAAACGTCAAAATATACAACCCAGACAAATATCCCAAAAACGACATACTATACTATGTCGAAAAACGTAAAAATATACCACTCGGAAAAATATCACAAAAACGTCAAAATATACAACCCAGATAAATATAAAAAAAACAATATACTATACTATGTTGAAAAACGTCAAAATTTACCACTTCGAAAAATATCACAAAAACGTCAAAATATACAACCCAGATAAATATCACAAAAACGTCATACTATACTATGTCGAAAAACGTCAAAATATACCACTCCAAAAAATATCACAAAAACGTAAAATATACAACCCAAATAAATATCACAAAAAACGACAAACTATACTATGTCGAAAAACGTCAAAATATACCACGCGGAAAAATATCACAAAAACGACATACCATACTATGTCGAAAAACGTCAAAATATACCACTTCGAAAAATATCACAAAAACGTCAAAATATAAGACCCAGATAAATATCACAAAAACGACATACTATATACTATGTCGAAAAATGTAAAAATATACCACTCAAAAAAATATCACAAAAACTTCAAAATATACAACCCAGATAAATTTCACAAATACGACATACTATATACTATGTCGAAAAAAGTCAAAATATACAACGCCAAAAAATATCACAAAAAGGACATACTATACTATGTCGAAAAACGTCAAAAAATACAACGCCAAGAAATATCCCAAAAACGACATACTATACTATGTCGAAAAACGTCAAAATATACAACGCCAAGAAATATCCCAAAAACGATAAAATACACAACCCAGATAAATATCACAAAAACGACATACTATATACTATATCGAAAAACGTCAAAATATACAACGCCAAGAAATATCCCAAAAACGACATACTATACTATGTCGAAAAACGTCAAAATATACAGTGGGGCAAAAAAGTATTTAGTCAGCCACCAATTGTGCAAGTTCTCCCACTTAAAAAGATGAGAGAGGCCTGTAATTTTCATCATAGGTTCACTTCGACTATGAGAGACAGAATGGGGGGAAAGAATCCAGGAAATCACATTGCAGGATTTTTAATGAATTAATTGGTAAATTCCTTGGTAAAATAAGTATTGGGTCACCTACAAACAAGCAAGATTTCTGGCTTTCACAGACCTGGAACTTTTTCTTTAAGAGGCTCCTCTGTCCTCCACTCCTTACCTGTATTAATGGCACCTGTTTGAACTCGTTATCAGTATAAAAGACACCTGTCCACAACCTCAAACAGTCACACTCCAAACTCCACTATGGCCAAGACCAAAGAGCTGTCAAAGGACACCAGAAACAAAATTGTAGACCTGCACCAGGCTGGGAAGACTGAATCTTCAATAGGTAAGCAGCTTGTTGTGAAGAAATCAACTGTGGGAGCAATTATTAGAAAATGGAAGACATACAAGACCACTGATAATCTCCCTCGATCTGGGGCTCTACGCAAGATCTCACCCCATGGGGTGAAAATGATCACAAGAACAGTGAGCAAACATCCCAGAAGCACACGGGGGGACCTAGTGAATGACCTGCAGAGAGCTGGGACCAAAGTAACCAAGGCTACCATCAGTAACACACTACGCCGCCAGGGACTCAAATCCTGCAGTGCCAGACGTGTCCCCCTGCTTAAGCCAGTACATGTCCAGGCCCGTCTGAAGTTTGCTAGAGAGCATTTGGATGATCCAGAAGAGGATTGGGAGAATGTCATATGGTCAGATGAAACCAAAATAGAACTTTTTGGTGAAAACTCAACTTGTCATGTTTGGAGGGGAAAGAAAGCTGAGTTGCATCCAAAGAACACCATACCTACTGTGAAGCATGGGGGTGGAAACATCATGCTTTGGGGCTGTTTTTCTGCATAGGGACCAGGACGACTGATCCGTGTAAAGGAAAGAATGAATGGGGCCATGTATTGTGAGATTTTGAGTGAAAACCTCCTTCCATCAGCAAGGGCATTGAAGATGAAACGTGGCTGGGTCTTTCAGCATGACAATGATCCCAAACACGCCGCCCGGGCAACGAAGGAGTGGCTTCGTAAGAAGCATTTCAAGGTCCTGGAGTGGCCTAGCCAGTCTCCAGATCTCAACTTTATAGAAAATCTTTGGAGGGAGTTGAGAGTCTGTGTTGCCCAGCGACAGCCCCAAAACATCACTGCTCTAGAGGAGACCTGCATGGAGGAATGGGCCAAAATACCAGCAACAGTGTGTGAAAACCTTGTGAAGACTTACAGAAAACGTTTGACCTCTGTCATTGCAAACAAAGGCTATATAACAAAGTATTGAGATGAACTTTTGTTATTGACCAAATACTTATTTTCCACCATAATTTGCAAATAAATTCTTTAAAAATCAGACAATGTGATCTTCTGGATTTTTTTTTCTCATTTTGCCTCTTATAGTTGAGGTATACCTATGATGAAAATAACAGGCCTCTCTCATCTTTTTAAGTGGGAGAACTTGCACAATTGGTGGCTGACTAAATACTTTTTTGCCCCGCTGTACAACGCCAAGAAATATCCCAAAAACGACATACTATACTATGTCGAAAAACGTCAAAATATACAACGCCAAGAAATATCCCAAAAACGTCAAAATATACAACCCAGATAAATATCACAAAAACGTCATACTATACTATGTTGAAAAACGTCAAAATATACAACGCCAAGAAATATCCCAAAAACGACATACTATACTATGTCGAAAAACGTCAAAATATACAACGCCAAGAAATATCCCAGAACGACATACTATACTATGTCGAAAAACGTCAAAATATACAACGCCAAGAAATATCCCAAAAACGACATACTATACTATGTCGAAAAATGTCAAAATATACCGCTCCGAAAAATATCCCAAAAACGTCAAAATATACAACCCAGAGAAATATCCCAAAAACGACATACTATACTATGTCGAAAAACGTAAAAATATACCACTCGGAAAAATATCACAAAAACGTCAAAATATACAACCCAGATAAATATAACAAAAACGACATACTATACTCTGTTGAAAAACGTCAAAATATACCACTCCAAAAAATATCACAAAAACGTCAAAATATACAACCCAGATAAATTTCACAAAAACGACATACTATACTATGTCGAAAAACGTCAAAATATACAACCCAGATAAATATCACAAAAACAACATACTATATACTATGTCGAAAAATGTAAAAATATACCACTCAAAAAAATATCACAAAAACGTCAAAATATACAACCCAGATAAATTTCACAAATACGACATACTATAGTATGTCGAAAAACATCAAAATATACCACTCCAAAAAAAATCACAAAAACGTTAAAATACACAACCCAGATAAATATCACAAAAACGACATACTATATACTATGTCGAAAAATGTAAAAATATACCACTCCAAAAAATATCACAAAAACGTTAAAATACACAACCCAGATAAATATCACAAAAACAACATACTATACTATGTCGAAAAACATCAAAATATACCACTCCAAAAAATATCACAAAAACGTTCAAATACACAACCCAGATAAATATCACAAAAACGACATACTATACTTTGTCGAAAAACGTCAAAATATACCACTCTGAAAAATATCACAAAAACGTCAAAATATACAACCCAAATAAATATCACAAAAAACGACATGCTATACTATGTCGAAAAACGTCAAAATAAACAACGCCAAAAATATCACAAAAACGACATACTATACTATGTCGAAAAACGTCAAAATAAACAACGCCAAAAATATCACAAAAACGACATACTATACTATGTCGAAAAACGTCAAAATATACAACGCCAAGAAATATCCCAAAAACGACATACTATACTATGTCGAAAAACGTCAAAATATACAACGCCAAGAAATATCCCAAAAACGACAAAATATACAACCCAGAGAAATATCCCAAAAACGACATACTCTACTATGTCGAAAAACGTCAAAATATACAACGCCAAGAAATATCCCAAAAACGATAAAATACACAACCGAGATAAATATCACAAAAACGACATACTATGTCGAAAAACGTAAAAATATACAACGGCAAGAAATATCCCAAAAACGACATACTATACTATGTCGAAAAACGTCAAAATATACAACGCCAAGAAATATCCCAAAAACGACATACTATACTATGTCGAAAAACGTCAAAATATACAACGCCAAGAAATATCCCAAAAACGTCAAAATATACAACCCAGATAAATATCACAAAAACGTCATACTATACTATGTTGAAAAACGTCAAAATATACAACGCCAAGAAATATCCCAAAAACGTCAAAATATACAACCCAGATAAATATCACAAAAACGTCATACTATACTATGTCGAAAAACGTCAAAATATACAACGCCAAGAAATATCCCAGAACGACATACTATCCTATGTCGAAAAACGTCAAAATATACAACGCCAAGAAATATCCCAAAAACGACATACTATACTATGTCGAAAAATGTCAAAATATACCACTCCGAAAAATATCCCAAAAACGTCAAAATATACAACCCAGAGAAATATCCCAAAAACGACATACTATGTCGAAAAACGCCAAAAAATATCACAAAAACGTCAAAATATACAACCCAGATAAATTTCACAAAAACGACATACTATACTATGTCGAAAAACGTCAAAATATACAACCCAGATAAATATAACAAAAACGACATACTATACTCTGTTGAAAAACGTCAAAATATACCACTCCAAAAAATATCACAAAAACGTCAAAATATACAACCCAGATAAATTTCACAAAAGCGACATACTATACTATGTCGAAAAACGTCAAAATATACAACCCAGATAAATATCACAAAAACGACATACTATATACTATGTCGAAAAATGTAAAAATATACCACTCAAAAAAATATCACAAAAACGTCAAAATATACAACCCATATAAATTTCACCAATACGACATACTATATACTATGTCGAAAAAAGTCTAAATATACAACGCCAAAAAATATCACAAAAAGGACATACTATACTATGTCGAAAAACGTAAAAATATACCACACCGGAAAATATCACAAAAAAGTCAAAATACACAACCCAGACAAATATCACAAATACGACATACTATACAATGTCGAAAAACGTCAAAATATACCACTCCAAAAAATTTCACAAAAACGTCAAAATATACAACCCAGATAAATATCACAAAAAGGACATACTATTCTATGTCGAAATACGTCAAAATATACCACTCTGAAAAATATCACAAAACGACATACCATTCTATGTCGAAAACTGTCAAAATACACAACGCCGAAAAATATTCCAAAAATGACATAATACACATCGAAAAACGTCCAAATATACAACTCAGAAAAATATCCCAAAAACTACATAATACATATCGAAAAACGTCCAAATATACAACGACAAAACTATCACAAGAACGACATACGATACTATGTCGAAAACTATCAAAATATACAACGCCAAAAATATCCCAAAAACCACATAATACATATCGAGAAACGTCTAAATATGCAACGGCGAAAAATTTCCCAAAAACAACATAATACATATCGAAAAACGTCTAAATATGCAACACCAAAAATATCACAAGAACGACATACTATACTATGTCGAAAACTATCAAAATATACAACGCCAAAAATATCCCAAAAACCACATAATACATATCGAAAAACGTCTAAATATGCAACGCCAAAAATATCACAAGAACGACATACATGTCGAAAACTGTCAAAATATACAACGCCGAAAAATATCCCAAAAACAACATAATGCACATCGAAAAATGTCCAAATATACAATGCCAAAAATATCATTTGAACGACATACTATACTATGTCGAAAGCTGTCAAAATACACAACACCGAAATATATCCAAACATAACATAACACATATCGAAAAACGTCTAAATATGCAACGCCAAAAATATCACAAAAACGACATACTATACTATGTCGAAAAACGTCAAAATATACAACCCAGATAAATATAACAAAAACGACATACTATACTCTGTTGAAAAACGTCAAAATATACCACTCCAAAAAATATCACAAAAACGTCAAAATATACAACCCAGATAAATTTCACAAAAACGACATACTATACTATGTCGAAAAACGTCAAAATATACCACTCTGAAAAATATCACAAAAACGACATACTATACTATGTCGAAAAACGTCAAAATATACAACCCAGATAAATATCACAAAAACGACATACTATACTATGTCGAAAAACGTCAAAATATACAACCCAGATAAATATAACAAAAACGACATACTATACTCTGTTGAAAAACGTCAAAATATACCACTCCAAAAAATATCACAAAAACGTCAAAATATACAACCCAGATAAATTTCACAAAAACGACATACTATACTATGTCGAAAAACGTCAAAATATACAACCCAGATAAATATCACAAAAACTACATACTATATACTATGTCGAAAAATGTAAAAATATACCACTCAAAAAAATATCACAAAAACGTCAAAATATACAACCCAGATAAATTTCACCAATACGACATACTATATACTATGTCGAAAAAAGTCAAAATATACAACGCCAAAAAATATCACAAAAAGGACATACTATACTATGTCGAAAAAGGTCAAAATATACAAGGCCGAAAATTATCCCAAAAACGACATAATACTTATCGAAAAACGTCTATATATGCAACGCCAAAAATATCACGAGAACAACATATGAATACTATGTCGAAAAACGTCAAAATATACAAGGCCAAAAAATATTCCAAAAACGACATAATACATATCGAAAAACATCTAAATATACAACACCGAAAAATATCCCAAAAACAACATAATACATATTGAAAAACGTCTAAATATACAACACCAAAAAATATCCCAAAAACAACATAATACATATCGAAAAACGTCTAAATATACAATGCCAAAAAATATCACAAAAACGACATAATCAGAATCAGAATCAGAATCAGAAATACTTTTATAATCCCAGGGGGAAATTACTTAAAATAAAATACTATACTAAAATACTATACTATACTAAGACTAAAATACTATACTACGTCCAAAACTGTCAAAATATACAACGGTGTAAATATCCCAAAAACAACATAATACATATCAAAAAACGTCTAAATATACAACGCCAAAAATATCACAAGAACTATATTATGTCGAAAAACGTCAAAATATACAAGGCCGAAAAATATCCCAAAAATGACATACTATACTATGTCGAAAAACGTCTAAATATACAACACCAACAAATATCCCCAAAACAACATAATACAAATCGAAAAACGTCTAAATATGCAACCCCAAAAATATCACAAGAACGACATACTATACTATGTCGAAAAACGTCAAAATATACAACGCCGAAAAATATCCCAAAACAACATAATACATATCGAAAAACGTCTAAATATGCAACGCCCAAAAATATCACATGAACA
The DNA here is from genome assembly GCF_960531495.2 of Zeus faber. Lineage (NCBI taxonomy): Eukaryota > Metazoa > Chordata > Actinopteri > Zeiformes > Zeidae > Zeus > Zeus faber. Next base: position 12,784,303 of record NC_137209.1, on the reverse strand, counting down.
ACATACTATACTCTGCCGAAAATATTCAAAATATACTAGGCCAAATACATTGAAAAACGACATATTATACTATGTCAAAAATATTCAAAATATACTAGGCCAAAACCATTGAAAAACTACATACTATACAATGTAGAAACTGTCAAATTATACTAGGCCAAAAAACATCCAAAAATGACACACTATACTGTGTCGAAAAGTAACAAAATATACAACGCCAAGAAATATCCCAAAAACGACATACTATACTATGTCGAAAAACGTCAAAATATACCACTCCGAAAAATATCCCAAAAACGTCAAAATATACAACCCAGAGAAATATCCCAAAAACGACATACTATACTATGTCAAAAAACGTAAAAATATACCACTCGGAAAAATATCACAAAAACGTCAAAATATACAACCCAGATAAATATAAAAAAAACAATATACTATACTATGTTGAAAAACGTCAATATATACCACTTCGAAAAATATCACAAAAACGTCAAAATATACAACCCAGATAAATATCACAAAAACGTCATACTATACTATGTTGAAAAACGTCAAAATATACCACTCCAAAAATTTCACAAAAACGTAAAATATACAACCCAAATAAATATCACAAATACGACAAACTATACTATGTCGAAAAAAGTCAAAATATACAACGCCAAAAAATATCACAAAAAGGACATACTATACTATGTCGAAAAACGTCAAAAAATACAACGCCAAGAAACATCCCAAAAACGACATACTATACTATGTCAAAAAACGTCAAAATATACAACCCAGACAAATTTCACAAATACGACATACTATATACTATGTCGAAAAAAGTCAAAATATACAACGCCAAAAAATATCACAAAAAGGACATACTATACTATGTCGAAAAACGTCAAAATATACAACGCCAAGAAATATCCCAAAAAAGACATACTATACTATGTCGAAAAACGTCAAAATATACAACGCCAAGAAATATCCCAAAAACGACATACTATACTATGTCAAAAAACGTCAAAATATACAACCCAGATAAATTTCACAAATACGACATACTATATACTATGTCGAAAAAAGTCAAAATATACAACGCCAAAAAATATCACAAAAAGGACATACTATACTATGTCGAAAAACGTCAAAATATACAACGCCAAGAAATATCCCAAAAACGACATACTATACTATGTCGAAAAATGTCAAAATATACCACTCCGAAAAATATCCCAAAAACGTCAAAATATACAACCCAGAGAAATATCCCAAAAACGACATACTATACTATGTCGAAAAACGTAAAAATATACCACTCGGAAAAATATCACAAAAACGTCAAAATATACAACCCAGATAAATATAAAAAAAACAATATACTATACTATGTCGAAAAACGTCAAAATATACAATGCCAAGAAATATCCCAAAAACGACATACTATACTATGTCGAAAAATGTCAAAATATACCACTCGGAAAAATATCACAAAAACGTCAAAATATACAACCCAGATAAATATAACAAAAACGACATACTATACTATGTTGAAAAACGTCAAAATATACCACTTCGAAAAATATCACAAAAACGACAAAATATACAACCCAGATAAATATAGCAAAAACGACATACTATATACTATGTCGAAAAATGTAAAAATATACAACGGCAAAAAATATCACAAAAACGACATACTGTACTATGTCGAAAAACATCAAAATATACCACTCCAAAAAATATCACAAAAACGTTAAAATACACAACCCAGATAAATATCACAAAAACGACATACTATACTATGTCGAAAAACATCAAAATATACCACTCCAAAAAATATCACAAAAACGTTAAAATACACAACCCAGATAAATATCACAAAAACGACATACTATACTATGTCGAAAAACGTCAAAAAATGCCACGCGGAAAAATATCACAAAAACGACATACTATACTATGTCAAAAAACGTCAAAATATACCACTCTGAAAAATATCACAAAAACGTCAAAATATACAACCCAAATAAATATCACAAAAAACGACATACTATACTATATCGAAAAACGTCAAAATAAACAACGCCAAAAAATATCACAAAAACGACATACTATACTATGTCGAAAAAAGTCAAAATATACAACGCCAAGAAATATCCCAAAAACGACATACTATACTATGTCGAAAAACGTCAAAATATACAACGCCAAGAAATATCCCAAAAACGACATACTATACTATGTCGAGAAATGTCAAAATATACCACTCCGAAAAATATCCCAAAAACGTCAAAATATACAACCCAGACAAATATCCCAAAAACGACATACTATACTATGTCGAAAAACGTAAAAATATACCACTCGGAAAAATATCACAAAAACGTCAAAATATACAACCCAGATAAATATAAAAAAAACAATATACTATACTATGTTGAAAAACGTCAAAATATACCACTTCGAAAAATATCACAAAAACGTCAAAATATACAACCCAGATAAATATCACAAAAACGTCATACTATACTATCTTGAAAAACGTCAAAATATACCACTCCAAAAAATATCACAAAAACGTAAAATATACAACCCAAATAAATATCACAAAAAACGACAAACTATACTATGTCGAAAAACGTCAAAATATACCACGCGGAAAAATATCACAAAAACGACATACCATACTATGTCGAAAAACGTCAAAATATAACACTTCGAAAAATATCACAAAAACGTCAAAATATAAGACCCAGATAAATGTCACAAAAACGACATACTATATACTATGTCGAAAAATGTAAAAATATACCACTCAAAAAAATATCACAAAAACTTCAAAATATACAACCCAGATAAATTTCACAAATACGACATACTATATACTATGTCGAAAAAAGTCAAAATATACAACGCCAAAAAATATCACAAAAAGGACATACTATACTATGTCGAAAAACGTCAAAATATACAACCCAGATAAATTTCACAAATACGACATACTATATACTATGTCGAAAAAAGTCAAAATATACAACGCCAAAAAATATCACAAAATGGACATACTATACTATGTCGAAAAACGTCAAAATATACAACGCCAAGAAATATCCCAAAAACGACATACTATACTATGTCGAAAAACGTCAAAATATACAACGCCAAGAAATATCCCAAAAACGATAAAATACACAACCCAGATAAATATCACAAAAACGACATACTATATACTATGTCGAAAAACGTCAAAATATACAACGCCAAGAAATATCCCAAAAACGACATACTATACTATGTCGAAAAACGTCAAAATATACAGTGGGGCAAAAAAGTATTTAGTCAGCCACCAATTGTGCAAGTTCTCCCACTTAAAAAGATGAGAGAGGCCTGTAATTTTCATCATAGGTACACTTCGACTATGAGAGACAGAATGGGGGGAAAGAATCCAGGAAATCACATTGCAGGATTTTTAATGAATTAATTGGTAAATTCCTCGGTAAAATAAGTATTGGGTCACCTACAAACAAGCAAGATTTCTGGCTTTCACAGACCTGGAACTTTTTCTTTAAGAGGCTCCTCTGTCCTCCACTCCTTACCTGTATTAATGGCACCTGTTTGAACTCGTTATCAGTATAAAAGACACCTGTCCACAACCTCAAACAGTCACACTCCAAACTCCACTATGGCCAAGACCAAAGAGCTGTCAAAGGACACCAGAAACAAAATTGTAGACCTGCACCAGGCTGGGAAGACTGAATCTTCAATAGGTAAGCAGCTTGTTGTGAAGAAATCAACTGTGGGAGCAATTATTAGAAAATGGAAGACATACAAGACCACTGATAATCTCCCTCGATCTGGGGCTCTACGCAAGATCTCACCCCATGGGGTGAAAATGATCACAAGAACAGTGAGCAAACATCCCAGAACCACACGGGGGGACCTAGTGAATGACCTGCAGAGAGTTGGGACCAAAGTAACAAAGGCTACCATCAGTAACACACTACGCCGCCAGGGACTCAAATCCTGCAGTGCCAGACGTGTCCCCCTGCTTAAGCCAGTACATGTCCAGGCCCGTCTGAAGTTTGCTAGAGAGCATTTGGATGATCCAGAAGAGGATTGGGAGAATGTCATATGGTCAGATGAAACCAAAATAGAACTTTTTGGTAAAAACTCAACTTGTCGTGTTTGGACGAGAAAGAAAGCTGAGTTGCATCCAAAGACCACCATACCTACTGTGAAGCATGGGGGTGGAAACATCATGCTTTGGGACTGTTTTTCTGCAAAGGGACCAGGACGACTCATCCAGGTAAAGAAAAGAATGAATGGGGCCATGAATCGTGAGATTTTGAGTGAAAACCTCCTTCCATCAGCAAGGGCATTGAAGATGAAACGTGGCTGGGTCTTTCAGCATGACAATGATCCCAAACACGCCGCCCGGGCAACGAAGGAGTGGCTTCGTAAGAAGCATTTCAAGGTCCTGGAGTGGCCTAGCCAGTCTCCAGATCTCAACTTTATAGAAAATCTTTGGAGGGAGTTGAGAGTCTGTGTTGCCCAGCGACAGCCCCAAAACATCACTGCTCTAGAGGAAATCTGCATGGAGGAATGGGCCAAAATACCAGCAACAGTGTGTGAAAACCTTGTGAAGACTTACAGAAAACGTTTGACCTCTGTCATTGCAAACAAAGGCTATATAACAAAGTATTGAGATGAACTTTTGTTATTGACCAAATACTTATTTTCCACCATAATTTGCAAATAAATTCTTTAAAAATCAGACAATGTGATCTTCTGGATTTTTTTTTCTCATTTTGCCTCTTATAGTTGAGGTATACCTATGATGAAAATAACAGGCCTCTCTCATCTTTTTAAGTGGGAGAACATGCACAATTGGTGGCTGACTAAATACTTTTTTGCCCTGCTGTACAACGCCAAGAAATATCCCAAAAACGACATACTATACTATGTCGAAAAACGTCAAAATATACAACGCCAAGAAATATCCCAAAAACGTCAAAATATACAACCCAGATAAATATCACAAAAACGTCATACTATACTATGTTGAAAAACGTCAAAATATACAACGCCAAGAAATATCCCAAAAACGACATACTATACTATGTCGAAAAACGTCAAAATATACAACGCCAAGAAATATCCCAGAACGACATACTATACTATGTCGAAAAACGTCAAAATATACAACGCCAAGAAATATCCCAAAAACGACATACTATACTATGTCGAAAAATGTCAAAATATACCACTCCGAAAAATATCCCAAAAACGTCAAAATATACAACCCAGAGAAATATCCCAAAAACGACATACTATATATACTATGTCGAAAAACGTAAAAATATACCACTCGGAAAAATATCACAAAAACGTCAAAATATACAACCCAGATAAATATAACAAAAACGACATACTATACTCTGTTGAAAAACGTCAAAATATACCACTCCAAAAAATATCACAAAAACGTCAAAATATACAACCCAGATAAATTTCACAAAAACGACATACTATACTATGTCGAAAAACGTCAAAATATACAACCCAGATAAATATCACAAAAACAACATACTATATACTATGTCGAAAAATGTAAAAATATACCACTCAAAAAAATATCACAAAAACGTCAAAATATACAACCCAGATAAATTTCACAAATACGACATACTATAGTATGTCGAAAAACATCAAAATATACCACTCCAAAAAAAATCACAAAAACGTTAAAATACACAACCCAGATAAATATCACAAAAACGACATACTATATACTATGTCGAAAAATGTAAAAATATACCACTCCAAAAAATATCACAAAAACGTTAAAATACACAACCCAGATAAATATCACAAAAACAACATACTATACTATGTCGAAAAACATCAAAATATACCACTCCAAAAAATATCACAAAAACGTTAAAATACACAACCCAGATAAATATCACAAAAACGACATACTATACTTTGTCGAAAAACGTCAAAATATACCACTCTGAAAAATATCACAAAAACGTCAAAATATACAACCCAAATAAATATCACAAAAAACGACATGCTATACTATGTCGAAAAACGTCAAAATAAACAACGCCAAAAATATCACAAAAACGACATACTATACTATGTCGAAAAACGTCAAAATAAACAACGCCAAAAATATCACAAAAACGACATACTATACTATGTCGAAAAACGTCAAAATATACAACGCCAAGAAATATCCCAAAAACGACAAAATATACAACCCAGAGAAATATCCCAAAAACGACATACTATACTATGTCGAAAAACGTCAAAATATACAACGCCAAGAAATATCCCAAAAACGATAAAATACACAACCGAGATAAATATCACAAAAACGACATACTATATACTATGTCGAAAAACGTAAAAATATACAACGGCAAGAAATATCCCAAAAACGACATACTATACTATGTCGAAAAACGTCAAAATATACAACGCCAAGAAATATCCCAAAAACGACATACTATACTATGTCGAAAAACGTCAAAATATACAACGCCAAGAAATATCCCAAAAACGTCAAAATATACAACCCAGATAAATATCACAAAAACGTCATACTATACTATGTTGAAAAACGTCAAAATATACAACGCCAAGAAATATCCCAAAAACGACATACTATACTATGTCGAAAAACGTCAAAATATACAACGCCAAGAAATATCCCAGAACGACATACTATCCTATGTCGAAAAACGTCAAAATATACAACGCCAAGAAATATCCCAAAAACGACATACTATACTATGTCGAAAAATGTCAAAATATACCACTCCGAAAAATATCCCAAAAACGTCAAAATATACAACCCAGAGAAATATCCCAAAAACGACATACTATGTCGAAAAACGCCAAAAAATATCACAAAAACGTCAAAATATACAACCCAGATAAATTTCACAAAAACGACATACTATACTATGTCGAAAAACGTCAAAATATACAACCCAGATAAATATAACAAAAACGACATACTATACTCTGTTGAAAAACGTCAAAATATACCACTCCAAAAAATATCACAAAAACGTCAAAATATACAACCCAGATAAATTTCACAAAAGCGACATACTATACTATGTCGAAAAACGTCAAAATATACAACCCAGATAAATATCACAAAAACGACATACTATATACTATGTCGAAAAATGTAAAAATATACCACTCAAAAAAATATCACAAAAACGTCAAAATATACAACCCATATAAATTTCACCAATACGACATACTATATACTATGTCGAAAAAAGTCTAAATATACAACGCCAAAAAATATCACAAAAAGGACATACTATACTATGTCGAAAAACGTAAAAATATACCACACCGGAAAATATCACAAAAAAGTCAAAATACACAACCCAGACAAATATCACAAATACGACATACTATACAATGTCGAAAAACGTCAAAATATACCACTCCAAAAAATTTCACAAAAACGTCAAAATATACAACCCAGATAAATATCACAAAAAGGACATACTATTCTATGTCGAAATACGTCAAAATATACCACTCTGAAAAATATCACAAAACGACATACCATTCTATGTCGAAAACTGTCAAAATACACAACGCCGAAAAATATTCCAAAAACGACATAATACACATCGAAAAACGTCCAAATATACAACTCAGAAAAATATCCCAAAAACTACATAATACATATCGAAAAACGTCCAAATATACAACGACAAAACTATCACAAGAACGACATACGATACTATGTCGAAAACTATCAAAATATACAACGCCAAAAATATCCCAAAAACCACATAATACATATCGAGAAACGTCTAAATATGCAACGGCGAAAAATTTCCCAAAAACAACATAATACATATCGAAAAACGTCTAAATATGCAACACCAAAAATATCACAAGAACGACATACTATACTATGTCGAAAACTATCAAAATATACAACGCCAAAAATATCCCAAAAACCACATAATACATATCGAAAAACGTCTAAATATGCAACGCCAAAAATATCACAAGAACGACATACATGTCGAAAACTGTCAAAATATACAACGCCGAAAAATATCCCAAAAACAACATAATGCACATCGAAAAATGTCCAAATATACAATGCCAAAAATATCATTTGAACGACATACTATACTATGTCGAAAGCTGTCAAAATACACAACACCGAAATATATCCAAACATAACATAACACATATCGAAAAACGTCTAAATATGCAACGCCAAAAATATCACAAAAACGACATACTATACTATGTCGAAAAACGTCAAAATATACAACCCAGATAAATATAACAAAAACGACATACTATACTCTGTTGAAAAACGTCAAAATATACCACTCCAAAAAATATCACAAAAACGTCAAAATATACAACCCAGATAAATTTCACAAAAACGACATACTATACTATGTCGAAAAACGTCAAAATATACCACTCTGAAAAATATCACAAAAACGACATACTATACTATGTCGAAAAACGTCAAAATATACAACCCAGATAAATATCACAAAAACGACATACTATACTATGTCGAAAAACGTCAAAATATACAACCCAGATAAATATAACAAAAACGACATACTATACTCTGTTGAAAAACGTCAAAATATACCACTCCAAAAAATATCACAAAAACGTCAAAATATACAACCCAGATAAATTTCACAAAAACGACATACTATACTATGTCGAAAAACGTCAAAATATACAACCCAGATAAATATCACAAAAACGACATACTATATACTATGTCGAAAAATGTAAAAATATACCACTCAAAAAAATATCACAAAAACGTCAAAATATACAACCCAGATAAATTTCACCAATACGACATACTATATACTATGTCGAAAAAAGTCAAAATATACAACGCCAAAAAATATCACAAAAAGGACATACTATACTATGTCGAAAAAGGTCAAAATATACAAGGCCGAAAATTATCCCAAAAACGACATAATACTTATCGAAAAACGTCTATATATGCAACGCCAAAAATATCACGAGAACAACATATGAATACTATGTCGAAAAACGTCAAAATATACAAGGCCAAAAAATATTCCAAAAACGACATAATACATATCGAAAAACATCTAAATATACAACACCGAAAAATATCCCAAAAACAACATAATACATATTGAAAAACGTCTAAATATACAACACCAAAAAATATCCCAAAAACAACATAATACATATCGAAAAACGTCTAAATATACAATGCCAAAAAATATCACAAAAACGACATAATCAGAATCAGAATCAGAATCAGAAATACTTTTATAATCCCAGGGGGAAATTACTTAAAATAAAATACTATACTAAAATACTATACTATACTAAGACTAAAATACTATACTACGTCCAAAACTGTCAAAATATACAACGGTGTAAATATCCCAAAAACAACATAATACATATCAAAAAACGTCTAAATATACAACGCCAAAAATATCACAAGAACTATATTATGTCGAAAAACGTCAAAATATACAAGGCCGAAAAATATCCCAAAAATGACATACTATACTATGTCGAAAAACGTCTAAATATACAACACCAACAAATATCCCCAAAACAACATAATACAAATCGAAAAACGTCTAAATATGCAACCCCAAAAATATCACAAGAACGACATACTATACTATGTCGAAAAACGTCAAAATATACAACGCCGAAAAATATCCCAAAACAACATAATACATATCGAAAAACGTCTAAATATGCAACGCCCAAAAATATCACATGAACAACATACTATACTCTGCCGAAAATATTCAAAATATACTAGGCCAAATACATTGAAAAACGACATATTATACTATGTCAAAAATATTCAAAATATACTAGGCCAAAACCATTGAAAAACTACATACTATACAATGTAGAAACTGTCAAATTATACTAGGCCAAAAAACATCCAAAAATGACACACTATACTGTGTCGAAAAGTAACAAAATATACTACGTTGAAAAACATTGAAAAACAGCTATACCATGTCTAAAATGTCCAAATATACTACAATCAAAAACGCCATACTATACTATGTTGAAAATGTCCAAATATACTACGCCCAAAAATGCCATATTTTACGATGTCGAAAATATTTAAAATATACTAGGCCAAAAACAGTGAAAAACGACAAACCAAACAATGTCGAAAATGTCAAAATATGCTCGGTTGAAAAACATTGAAAAACAAAATTGTATACTATGTCCAAAATAATCAAAATATACAAGCTGAAAAACATCCAAAAATGACACCCCATACTATGTCGAAAAGTATCAAATTATACGATGTTGAAAAACATTGAAAAACGACATAAATATGTCGAAATTGTCAAAATATGCTAAGTCGAAAAACATTGAAAAACAAAATGCGATCCTATGTCGAAAATATTCAAAATATACTAGGCCGAAAACACTGAAAAATGACTTACTGAACTATGTCGAAAATGTCAAAACATGCTAGGTTGAAAAACATGTAACATGTTTTCCACCCAAACCTGTCCCCTCCCCTCCTTTCATTCCTAATTGCGACACCCCTTCCTTACAGGACCCCCGAGTTTAAAACCACACATTGACGCACTACATTGAATCTTCGTGAATTTGTAGCATTGATGTTTTCCTGGTTTGCTGATATATATATATATATATATATATATATATATATATATATATATATATATATATATATATATATATATATATATATATATATATATATATATAATATATATATTGAGTGTGTTATGGTATAATGTGATTCATTTTAAGAGTTTATAACATAATAATTTCAAGCATTTGTTTTAATGTGATTCATTTTAAGAGTTTATTACATAATCATTTTGAGCATTTATTATAATGTCATTCATTTTAAGAGTTTACTACACAATCATTTTAGATATAAAGTGATTCATTTTTTAAGAATTATTATATAATCACGTTTCAACATTTAAGTTTTATGATGTTCATTTTTTTGTCATTACTATCTCTTCATGTGATTATGTATGTATTATGTAATCACATAAACACATATGCACACACATAATGAAAAACACAGCCTCGTCTAACCCCAGTCACATGTCTTTATTTTCAGCACACGGTGTTAATTCCTACATACAGTCCAGAGGCAGCTATCAGTGTTTAGGCCTCACCACGACGCAGCTGCCGAGAGAAGGAACAACATCCACTCCTTCGCCTGTCGCAGAGTTTGCCTTATCTTGGACACGTACGAATCTGTGACGCCAAACTGGCCATATATTGTTTCTGACATCCCAAAATAAACTGTTCGTCTCAGAGAGCTGCTGCAGAGCACATCTCTGATCCGACCCTTGTACAAGTAAAACCAGCATTTGTCTGCCTCTTTATTTAAGACCACCAATTGACAAACTGCAGATTAAAGCGACCCTTTAATTTCTGTAACACTATACTATGTCAAAAGTGTCAAAATATACTAGGCCGAAAACCTTTGAAAAAGGACATACTTTACTATGTTGAAAAAGAAAAAAATATACTACGTGGGAAAACATCCCAAAACTACATACTAAACTTTGTCTAAAATGTCAAAATATACTATGCTGAAAAACATTGAAAAACCACATTCTATACTATGTTAAAAATGTAAAAATATGCTATGCCCAAAAATGAAATACTATGCTTTGTCGAAAAATGTCAAAACATAATCGATAAACTATATGTCGAAAAAGTTACAAATATACTACGTGGAAAAACATTCCAAAGCAACATACTATACTATGTTGAAAATGTCAAAATATATTGAGCTGAAATACATTGAAAAAGGACATACTAAACTATGTTGAAAATGTCAAAACATGCTAGGTGAAAAAATATTAAAAAAGATATACTATACTAGGTCAAAATTTTTAAAATATATATATTAAAGGTCCAAAAACAACATACTATACTATGCAGAAAAATGTTGAAAAACAACATGCTACACTTTGTTGGAAATGTTTAAATATACTACGCCCAAAACCGACACACTATACTATGTCGAAAAGGTCAAAAATACTTTGCTCAAAAAACGCCTTACCCATGTCGAAAACTGTCAGAATAAAATAATCCCAAAACCTTTGCAAAACGACATAATATATATGTCGAAGAATGTCAAAATATACTGTGCCGAAAAACATTGAAAGTCAAAATACTAGACAATGTCAAAAATGTAAAAACGTCCCAAAAACGCCATAGTATATACTGTATGTTGAAAATGTCAAAATATACGAAGGTGAAAAACACTGAAAAACAACATACTATAATACGTATGTCAACAATGTTTATAATATACTAAGTGCAAAAAGGTCCAAAAATGACATACTGTACTATGTGGAAAATGTCAAAATATACTAGGCAGAAAAACATTGAATATCAACATACTATACTATGTTAAAATAGTTAAAAATGTGGAAAAACATCCCAAAACAACGTACTATACTTTGTCGAAAGTGTCAAAATATACTACGCTCAAAAACACCATACTGTACTATGTTGAAAATGTCAAATGTCAAAAAGCCATGTGTGAGCCATATGTGTTAAAATTTTCCAAATATACTAAGCTAAAAAAAACATTGAAAAATGGCATACTATACAATGTCAAAAAAGTTTAAAATTCACCACGTGGAAAAAGGTCCAAAAACAGCATGCAGAAAAATGTTGAAAAACGACACGCTACACTATGTCGAAAAAATGTCAAAATATACTATGCTCAACAACGCCATACTATGTCAAAAAACGTCAAAATATACTCGGCCGAAAACATTGAAAAACGACATACTATACTATGTTGAAAATGTTCCAAATTTTCTATGCTGAAAAACATAAAAAAACTGCATAATAGACTTTGTCAAAATTGTTAAAAATATACTACGTGGAAAAAGGTCCAAAAACAACATACTATGCCGAAGAACATTGGAAAACGACATACGACACTATGTCGAAAAATGTCAAAATATGCTCGGTCGAAAAACATTCAAAAACGACAAACTGTTTTGAAAATCCAAGTTTTCATCCCTGTACTCATATATGCATGTTCCAAACACATTTGTCCCGCTGGCGAGATTTCGGCACAACCTGAAGGACAAGGAGTAGGTCAATTAAAAACAAGCAGTAAACATAACATCTCCAATTGCAGTCACATTGGTAACAGTTTGTCAACGGTTCAGACCAAATCAATGACTCAAACTAAATGCAATGTTATGTGCTCTGTCCTGTGTATTAGAATATGAAAGTATGTATATGTATGTGACAAATAAAAATCTTGAATCTTGAATAAGTCACCGAGCTCACGGATCTCAACTGTGACGAGGTCATCCGTGACCCGGGACCTTTGTGGCTGAGCTCAGAGCAGCGGCTGTTCCTGGATTGCTGTGCTCACCGTGTGAGCGGCCTGAGAAGCCAGATGCAATTGATGGCCATTGTCCCGGTTCAGCTGTCCAGGTGGGATGGGAACAGATCCAACACATGGTGACCCAGCAACCATCCAACCCCATAATCGCCTTCCCAATCAACTGCTTTCTGCCAACCGTTGGGAGAATTGTCCCGCGCGGCCCGCGAGGTCAATCTGTCGGCTATCGGAAAACAAACTGAGAGTATTAAAGATATTTATTCCGAAGAATAATTATTAACGTTGAATAATTACATTTCTACTTAATTATTTGATTTACTAACTATTCAAACCATTTCCCTAAATTTGGAGAAAAATAGTTTATTTCCTATTTAATTCGCCAATACTCTACTACTACAATGTTGTTTTTCTTGGAGAACATTTAATGATCTGTGTACTATCAGGATAGACAGATTGATAAAACAACAGCTGATAAAACAACACACACAGAAGCGACCCCCGGGATCGCAAAGGTATAATTTCAAGCTGGACTTCAGGACTTCAATCCTTCCACAGCTCCCCGTCGGAGCAGAAAAACATCCCAATTGCAGTCGTTCAGTTTGACGTTTTGTCTAATGCAGTGACATCACCGAATGCAGGTCCAAAGGAGGTCCATAGTTGGTTAGGCTCCTCACCATTTTCAACTGTGTGTTTGCTGTACTTGGGAGGCCAAACCCTTCATGTTCGTGGGTGGAGGTGTGGAGCAGCAGAAGTCAACGCTTGCATTGCATTTCACCGAACAGTAGCTTGTTTGTTGCTGATGTCGGCCAAACTGGATCTCTGTACACAAGGTCTTCACAGACCTTCTCGGCAATGCAGGAGTAGGCATGTCTCTCAGCAGAATATCAGGCAAACAGGATTGTCCTCCCGACCTGGGGTGCTTAATGTGTTTGTTGCAGACATTGTCAGACGATGAGAGAGGTCTACCACTGTAACAGGCAGTGTCATAAAGATAATCACTCCAGGGTTCTCTGATAACAGTGTCCCTGAGTGATAACACAGTAGTCATTAACTTGGCTTCTGAACATTGCTTCAACAACTAGGTAAATTGAGGAGAATGTCACATTTAAATAAGAAGTAGTCAAAATGATTCTGGTTCTATAGGGCACTCTATAATATCTGACAATAATTTTAACAATGCAGCTCAGTATGAGATACAGAGCTAAATTCAGTCAAGGTCTTTCCATTTATATACTTGCATGCATTTCATGTCACAATAATTTCAATTGAGCCTATTAAATAATCGTATTTGCAAATCTGTTAAATACAAATAGCAATAATATCAATAATTTACAAGGACCTTTGAACGCTGGACATGTTATGGCCTTTTAATTGTCAACTCAATTGTAGAGCAATTGTCTTTGATCGTCCTGTTGTCAATCCTCCAGGTCTTCCCAATCAGACGCAATCACATCTTAAAAGCCATTGTAACGTATTAATTTTAGTGATTCAATCTTTTAGTAAACAAACTTACATCTTCCATTCTTACTCTAATGTACAAAACAAAACAATTATTCCTTTTTGTTAAACTACTTGATAGGTTTTATACTGATTATCAGCAGCTACTGTATACTATGTCAAATCGAGATCACTTCTAGAGTTATAAAAATAATAATAATAACAATAATAATGACAATAATAATAATGCTGTTCGATTACACTTAAACAATCACCAGCTTTACCAAAAATAGTAACCGGTAAGGATTTGAACACACAAACACTATTGTATATCACACCAAAAAGGACAATTCACTCATGCAATATTGCTATTTCATGTATAGTGTTTAATCTATACTGTTTACTTATTCATCATATCCTCTAATTTAGAACTACCAATTTACTAATGCTTCATGCCATCCTGCCAATTTGTTACTGCTGTAACACTGCAGACTACCCCACCGACGGATGGTTAAAGGATTTAAAGGATCCCTTTAGGTCAATGTGTTAATTAGTCAAAACCAAAACTCACTTGAGATAGTTTATGCAAGTGGACCATGGCACTGCACTGCCTTTGACCATACCTATAAATGTAGCGTTAATCCATCTCAAAAAGTGTTCCCGAGATTTGATAACGCTAAAGGAAAATCTGTTTTGAAAAATGAGTTGGTCATACCTTATTTACCAACATTTTACCAACATTAAGTAGAGTCTGATGCAAGTATGATTAAAAGACTGTTCAAGTCTCTTTTCCCTCTTATGAATTGGTTTTCTGGCACACAGCCCTTGTAGAAAATAGAAATGCTGTCCATGTCCGTCTGGCTCTTCAGGAAACTCTCCAGGCTCTTCAGGGGGACCTCCACCACGCTGTGCCCTCTCCTTTCATTCAGTGCATAGCCCCCATAGCTGGGGAACATGAACCTCACCTCGTGTGGTGAGTTGCGGTCGAACCACGGGCAGCAGTATGCCAGCCATAAGTATTTTGGTATACCCAAGCGGTCCTGTCTTTCCCGCCGCAAGGTCGCCCCTGAAACAGTCACCCCTGCCACCACGTAGGAGTGGCCGTGGCAGAAGTTGTTGAGACGACGGCGGATTGTGTCCAAATACGGATTCCAGGACGTGTCCAGGAAGTCTGTGATTTGCGGGACCACATTGGTCAAGGTGTAGGTGGAGGATTTGTCATCGGGCTCGGCTTGGTGCTGGTCGGGGTTCAGCGGCCCGCGTTCGTACGCCACGGCGTCTGTGTAGTCGTCAAGCACAGCCTGGCTCTCCTCGATCAAATGGCGTGTGTCATCACTGGTGGGGAGCCCTCTCATATTGTCACCGTCATCGCTGGAGGCCAGCTGTTGAGGTTTGTTGGATGGGAGGAAAAAAGTTACCATCCGTTTCAAATGTAACTAACATCCAATGAGCTTCCTGTTTTCTGAAACAGGAGCTAACGGGGTTTTTACGGACCAGGACCTTGTCATGACACTGGTTGAAAACTGGCAAACCAATCTTTAAGGAATTTTTTTTTTTCACTTTCCACATTTCTTTTCTTTAATAGCACACTTAATGGAATGAATGTACATGTAAAACTTAAAGCCAAATGTGGTGTCAATGGTGTCTTCATTCTCAAGCCATTACACTGTGCAATGTACTTCATAATAATAAGTAAAAGCAAAAAAGTTGTTTATTGCTCCTTTAAATGAGTGAAATAATCCTTCACTGGCAAGTGCATTTGCACTGCTGCCTCACAGCAAGAAGGTCCTGGGTTCGATTCCCGCCCGGGGCGCTATTGGCACCGTGCTTTGGCGGGTTACCTCCCAAATAGGAGCCTTTCTAACATCAGTAAGGACCCCCACCAAAAACATGCACACATCATCGTCTGACCAGCGATGGACACTTGGAACCAGGTTCCCGGGCAGCGCGTCAACGAATGCTGCCCACTGCTCCCGGCTGAAGGACAAGCCAGGATGGGTTAAATGCAGAGGCCACATCTCACTGGCCACCACCCAAAGCGTGTGCATGTGTTGCAGTGTGGTGCGGCATGTGACAATTAAACATTCTTCTTCTTTCAAATACCTGAGGTTCGTACATCCAGGGAGTGTCCACCCTCCCCTTCCCATCAGACTTCTTAAAGATGTAGGCTGAGTAGAGGGGGAGGTGCCGAGCGCTGTCGTACAGGGTGGCATAGCGCGGCTTGTCCCGGTATCGCTGGCAGATGAACCTCAAGCCATCTCCTCCGAACCCCGCAGGAGGAGTGTGTAGATAAAAAGACTGGGCGCAGTCTCTGAAGCTGCCATACACACTGGCACTCACCAAACTCGAGGCCATCAGCAGATGGAGAGAAAGGAGGCAGTAGCTTAACATCCTCACGCCAAGGAAGTAGACGGATTGACAGGGGCGACGCTCTTACAAACAGGGTCTGAGCACTCTTAGAGTATTTCCTTTTACAAATGCTGCACTATCACACACCACATACATGCCTAAGTGACAAACTACTGCTCTAGCCGCTTTACTTATTCCCAAGAAGAGTATCTCTGTTCAACATGGACGGAATGCAAAACGCCAGAAGCTAAGCCTACAATCATTGGCCGAATTGTTTGCTTATCTCTGACTACAAAGTCAGTGTCACTATAGGCCTTGCACTCCTTCTCACAAAGATAATTATTGCAGGGCTAAGAACGCACATCATTTTCCAGTTGCTGCCTCAGAGCTTGGGTGCTTGGTCTCTCCATATTCCCTGCTTCTCTGCTGGTTTCCTCTGGGAGCTATTGTTTAGCTTGTTCCGTTTATTGTGTTGCATCCAAAATCATGCACAACATACTTGTGGAGAAAATAGGAAGCGTTTACTCCCTTACAGTGACCTCATATAACCTGGATTGCTTAAGTTTCACTTCTGTGTCAGTGGAAAGTTACCTGATAGTTTCATTTTCTCTTTAGACTATAAGTAGATGTCATTCACTCTTGGAGAACTGGGGGACTCTGCTTCTCTAACTTAGTGTTTTACATCAGTATGTTAGATTGTGATCAATTTGGGACCAAGCAACAATGCCTCGTTGCGTTATGCATGCAGTATAGTCAGCTGGCATGGGCTCCAGCCCGCCCCCCAGGAACAACTTACAGGGATTCCTCGGTTCGGTCACCGTGTGCTGCTGTGATTAATTTTTGAATTTTTGAAAATGTGTTGACCAGGCACATTAAGCAACATTTCAGTTTCCACATCAACATAAATGTGCGAGAGTTAAGTCATGAGCTAATGATGCACAATGATGCACAACATTTAATTGCATGTTCTCCCCGTGCTCACATGGGGTTTCCTCCACCTAACGTCAGTAAGGACCCCCACCAAAAACATGCACACATCACCATCGTCTGACCAGCGATGGACGCTCGGGTGTGTTGTGTGATAATTAAAGATTCTTCTTCTTCCTCTTCTTCTTCATTCTTGCTTAAGTTTCCCTTCTGTGTGAATGGAAAGTTACCTGATGCTGTTTAAGTTTATCTTCTCTAGTTATTTATAAATTGTAGTTATTTGTTATATAATTTTTTTTACATATTTTTATATGTTCAACTTACTCAGTGTCGTCCCTGCTGTTACTCAAATGTTATGTCAGTCTTATTTGAAACCCTGAGAGGTTCCTGTAAAACGAAACTGCAAGTAGTACAATGTACAAAGGAGTCGGCTGCACAGTGAAGTATCAGTCGTGGGGAGCTTTGAGGGAGGACGCATGAACCTTACTTGACGAGCAAAACTTGTGAAAAGCTTCGGTATGAACCTGGTTTAGATTTCAAACAACGGACCCCCCGATGTTGGACACTGAATGTTGGAAGACGGACAATAATTAGTTGGAATACCGACCTTTCAGGTAATAACCCTGTTTCAATATAATCAGTAATCATTTGTTCAATTGATACTATGATATTGCTTTAGTATTTTTAGGATTTTTGTCGTAGCCTAATCAACTTGTTTACCTCCATGGGATTACATCATAGAATGGCTGAAACATCTGCTGTGACAGACACGTCTGAGGATGAGGTATACATGCTGTACAGTACAGTGTATATATGTTGTACTTACTACAGACAGATATGTACTCTCATGTACGCAAGATATGACGGAATTGATTTGAAAATTATTCTTTTTTAAACCAAAGGAATTTCACGATGCTTGTGATTCATTCGTCGAGGAAGAAGGTGCATATTCTACAATAGATCGACATCCCGGTTCAGATCATCAGCATGGTGAGACAAAAGATCACATTGTGTACCCAAATATTCCCTCGAATCTTCACTGTGTTCTTGGAAGGAGAAACGTGGAGGAAGAAAAAAAAATAGTATTATAATGTTAATTATGAAATTATAATACCCTTTTTCCTTTAACAGGAAGTCTTCCCCCAGGGGAAATGGTGCTTAAGTATGTCGGCACTGACACCGTTTCTCTCGGCTGGACCGCCACCGATGACATAGTGAGATGTAAATATCAACTGACCTACAGTTGCAAAACGCAGACAGAGAGTCTGAACATCAGAGATCCCAGCGTCACAGACGTCAAAGGGCTGCTCCCTGGGACTGAGTACACGTTCTGCATCAGAAGGATTGGTGAAAATGGAGATCAGAGCCAAGCCACCTCCGTGGCCGTCTTCACTGGTAAACGTGTTTATTACCATAATGCTAAATGCCACAGCCGAAATGGATCTTTTAATGTTTCCCGTTTATGCTACGGCCGGCATACCGACCGGGGTTGAATGTTTGCTTTTTATTTCACAGAGAGTGTCCCTCCAGAGACTGTGCGCGTTGATCAGATCAGCGGTGACACAGCGTCTTTGAGTTGGGACACGCCCGCTGGCGACGTGGGAGGATACATCGTGAGCAGTTCCCGTGATTTGGAGGATTTGGAGACGGCCCAAGAGGTGGAGACGGAGTCAAACGCCGTGAAGTTTTCTGGCCTGACGCCAGGAGCTTTGTATTCCTTCCGAGTTTCGACAAAACTGAGAAATGGAAGCTTCAGCAAGCCCGCCCTGGTATCGGCCTGCACAAGTGAGTTTTTCTTTTGTTCAGCTTGTGCTGCTGCAATTACGTAATGACTGTCCCTGCCTCATAATGTCTTCTACTACTCATTGCACAACTATTATTACTACTTTAACAAAAGAACATTTCTGCTTCTGCTGTTACTACTACTGTACTACTACTAATAATAATAATAATAATATTAATAATAATAATAGTATTTCATGATAATACCAACAATTCTGTAAAGAAAGGTCAGCAAAAGTCTTAAAATGTCTTACAATGTCTCACTTACAAGTATTAGTCCTTAAAGGTCATTAAATAGTCGAAGATCTGAATTGATGAGGTCTTAATTTCAACACAAGCATTTTGTGTGATTTATCCATATATTTAATTTTGTCAAATCTTGTTAAGTTCTTCTTCATCAAGGTCAACATTACTGATTTTGTCAAAGCTCCACTGAAAGAGTGACAGTGTGCAAGGCCGGTAGGGACAAAGACGTAGCACAAAGTAAACAAACAATTTAGACAAGACGTAGTGTCAACTCCTGCTACCTTGCATATACTGTCCATGTTGGACAAACATACTCTTTTAGGGAATAAGTGCAACAGCTAGAGCAGTAGTTAGTCACTAGTTCTTAACCATAACTCTGTTTCTACCTAATACTTACCGCTCTCCTGTACTAAATGTACTGTCTGTTACCTACAGACACCGAATAAACATTTAAGCTAAACGCAAAATAATACTCAAATTATTTGCATTTTGATGCTTTCAGAATTGACACAGATTTTCCATCCCACTCTTTTGTTGGATAAGTGCTTCAAATATTCGAATATATTTTGTCCCTCAAAATATCTTTAATTTTCGTTCAACCAAAATAACCCTCAAAATAATAATAATAATAATAATAATAATAATAATAATAATAAACAATAATAATTAACAATAATAATAAACAATAATACAAATTTAATTTACGCCCATGTGTACTATCTCTATCAAACTATCTATCTCTGTCTCTGTGTCCACAGAGACTTACTTGGAGAGTTTTCTGGAAGATCTGGGGTTGGAGCAGCATTACACGGACAAGCTGTCACTGAGTAGTGTCCTACAAATTGGTGAGAGGACCATTAGTGATGTATCCGCCAAGTGCCTTTCAGATCTTCCATGGTGCTTCATGAAGAGCTTAATGATGGTCAATTTGACAGCGAGGAATGTGAAATGTACATCGGTAAGCGAGTCAGGGGGTGATTGTTCCTTTGACAGCATTGACAACATCGCCGATAGTGCAACGTCAGGAAACATGCTTAACCCTTTAGACATTGTGACTGCACTCTTCCTGTGTTCAAATGGCCTCCTACAGCAGGAAATGGCGGTGAAAATGTCCATGTGTCAGTTTTCTTTGCCTCTGCTGCTTCCTGATTGTGAAAAAAAACAGTGCACGCTCATGCTCTGGGCAATGAGAGACATTGTGAAAAAGTACAGACCTCACTCACTGGGGGATCCCAAGAGCTTTATTGAAGAGCGAGTTGTTCTCTCTGAACTTCCACTGGTGTCTTTTGTGCGATTCGGTGAGTGTTCTCTGTCCAAGTCAGAGATTCTGAATAAGCTCTTAAGCAATTCCCAACAGTATCATGACACCTTTGTCCACCACAATATGGAATGTGGGGATATTCCAAGGAAGATAGCTGATGGATTGGTGGAAATAAGTTGGTATCTTCCCTGTGGAAACAAAAACATTGACATTTTTGGTGAACCAGTTGCTGTAGCCAACCTCAGAGGGGACATGGCATGTTGTGAAACGCAATTTTGTTTTCTGTGCCACATATCTGCAGCAGTTTTTGTGTTCTTTGACAATTTGGACAATCAGTGCAGGCTCCTAACCAACCAACCCAACAGCACACAGTTATTCTTGGTGGGTAACGCCCAAAGCAAGACTTTTAACCTCAATGACCTAAAAAGAGTAGCGGCAGAAATAAATTTGACAAAGGACAAAATAGTTTTGAAGACTAAAGGCATGAATGATGCAGGCTTGGCACAACGGCTGCGAAATAATGCCATTAATGTGGTCAAAAACTCAAAGAAAAAAATTAGAATAGAACAAATGGCTGATATTGCCCATGAACTGGGTATATTGGTTGACGAGGATGCCCCAGAATGTCAAATGGCAAAACAAAATGCAGACGCCATCACCGAAAAAATACAAGACACGCTACAGTACAAAGAAGAACAACTACCCCTGCAAGGTAAAATATGGAAAGAATTAACTCGTTTGGAGAAGGAAGAATGTAGGCTGCGAAAAGCTGGAGAAAGAGAGATAGAAATGTACAAAAGTGATCTCCAAGAAAAGAAGATTAAGCTCAGGAAAGACCAAAACCGTTATGATATTTCAGACGCGATGACATGCTTCATACAGGCAATATCAAACCCAGGAGCAGAGCGGTGTTATTTCTTAAAATGGATGAGGATTAACCTCGACAACTTGTCTCGAGAAAAACTTTCTGATCTTAGGCAAGAATATAAAGAGAATTGCCAGAAACCTGAAAACAAGGAGGAAATGAAGGTCCTTGATGCACGTCTTTCCAACAGTTCCTTAGGAATTGAGCACTTCTTTCGTGAAATGGGCCAACTCTATGAGTCTGCAGTTTCCCTTCCTGAAACGGAAATCTCACGCCAACAATTCCAACATCTGCCCAAGCTGTGTGCTCAATTACTCCTGGATGGATTTCCTCTGGAGCTTGTAGATGGAGACGCATCCAACATCCCCTTGAAATGGATTGAGAGCGTCCTTTCTCAGCTGAGTGTCATGTTGAATCCCAACAGCAAGATTCTGGTCGTCACAGTGCTTGGAGTTCAGAGCACAGGAAAGTCCACTCTCCTCAACACCATGTTCGGTGTGCAGTTTGCGGTCAGCAGCGGCAGATGCACTCGAGGTGCCTTCATGGTGCTCATCGGAGTGAATGAAGAGCTCAAAGAAGAACTTAACTGTGACTTCTTGGTCATCATTGACACGGAGGGTCTGAAATCACCAGAGCTGGCTCAACTGGATGATAGCTATGAGCATGACAATGAGCTTGCAACGCTTGTTGTGGGGTTGAGTGATGTCACAATAATAAATATTGCTATGGAGAACTTGACAGAAATGAAAGACATCCTACAAATTGTTGTCCATGCTTTTCTCCGGATGAAGGAAGTGGGCAAAAAACCCAAATGCCAGTTTGTTCATCAGAATGTTTCAGATGTCTCAGCCTATGACAAGAACCTAAGGGACAGAAAGTTGTTGTTGGAACAGTTGAATGAGATGACCCAGGCTGCCGCCAAAATGGAAAAGAAGGATGAAAACAAAAGCTTTACTGATGTGATGGAGTACGACCCAGAAACAGGGAACTGGTACATCCCTGGACTCTGGCATGGGAACCCACCAATGGCGCCAGTCAACGCAGGGTACAGTGAGGCTGTTTATGAA
This sequence comes from Zeus faber, assembly GCF_960531495.2. Taxonomy (NCBI): domain Eukaryota; kingdom Metazoa; phylum Chordata; class Actinopteri; order Zeiformes; family Zeidae; genus Zeus; species Zeus faber. Next base: position 12,760,934 of record NC_137209.1, on the reverse strand, counting down.
CTAAAGAAAAACATAATCCATATTTTGGGAAAATGTAAGTCATCTGCGAACAACATAAATGAATTTCTGGTTTGGACAACAAGCCTGTGGAATGCAGTAAAACATGAGAATTTCATCTTCAGTTTTAGAAACAGCTTGGTGGCTGACGCCTACATGAGACTATGCACAGAATTCAACAAATGGGAATGGGACTTCAAAAAACAGATCTACACGTGGGTAATGAATACTGAAACAAAGATTTGGAATTTCGGAACGGTAGGTGCAAAATCCAAGTTTGCTGACATTGGCGAGTTTGTCGCTCATTTGAAAACTGAGGCATGCTCAGAGCTGTCTAAGTGGGAGACAACACTTCTCGAGAATCTAGCACGTTATTTTGAGCAAACGGACGGCCATGTCTATCTAGTAGAGAGGTACAGAGAGGACTTTGCCAACAGTGTAAAATGTCTACGAAATGAAATGGAAAGGTCTGTTTTTAGTCAAATGACTGCAACAGCTGACATAAAGCAGGGAAAGGCAGAGCTGGATCGAGTCAAGGAAAACCAAACAATCAAATTGGAAAAAGAAGTGCTTCGATTGATTGAGGAATGCCGAAGCAGTAAGTCTCAGAGCACGGACGAAGAGCTGGACAGAGAGTTTGATAAGATGTGGGAAAAAACTTTAAGACAGTTGAATATCAAAGGATTAAAGAAGGAGGATATCTTTGCCAAGGTAGATCGACAACTGAGGATAAACCTAAAGCAAAAAGGAGGTCACGCCAATGAATTGGTGAGCTCTGCAGATCTGCGTGAATGTGGAACTAAAGATTTTATAGTCAAGGCTGAAGGACTTTGGCACAAGTTTAAACACCATGTGTTACACATGCAAAATCATGTTAATGATTTACAAATGATGGCTGACAAGATAATTTCTACTTGCACACAGCTTGCTCTTGAGAAAAAGAGGTTGAACACGAACTACCATGACAATTACACTCTGGAAATCCTGCGCATCATTGACAAGAGCCTTAAGGATTCAAAGACAGGAATCGAGTTTGAGGTGTCTCTTAAACAACAGGTTTGTGGAGGTGTAGCCAGAATCTTTCAGCAAATGCATGAATATTACATTACGATAAATGACCCCTTCATTTGTCTTGATCAGCACAAAGAAAAGTATCGTTTGGATTTCAAAGACTTGTTCCATGAACGGGACCAGTGTCAGAAGAAAGCAGAAGAGTTCACAAAACAGTGCCTAAGGCCTGCAGTGGAAACCTGCATTACTAATTCCTTGGGTACAGCCATTGTTGATGAAATGCTCAGAGGCAGCAATTCAGTGAAATTCAGCACCCGCACGTTTTTCCAGTACTCAATTTTGAAGGATTTACTTTCAGAGAACAACTTTGAAAAGTATGCAAGTTACACTGATTCCTATGAGGATTTTGTGAAACAATGGATTCGTGAGCAAATTGTGAAACACTTCTCAAATGGATCTCGAATGTTTGAGTTGGAGGATAGACATCTTAAAGCAAGTATCAGCAGTATTAAAAAAGCTATTGAGAAGGCTCAAATGAACAACGACAGTGAATTGGTCCAATTTGTTCAAGATATTTGCAAAGAACTTGCCAATGAACTCGTCATTCCGCAAGATGCTCTTGGAGCTTTCATGATCCTTAACAATGCAAAGCAGGAGCAGTTTGCTAACTGGCTTACACAATCTGTGGAGGAAATGGGAAAGGAGTTGCAAAAAACAATTAACAAAAGAGAGATCCAAACTAGACTAGAAGAACTCCGTGTCAAGCCCCAGAATGAGCTTTTTACCAAGTTAATAGGCTGTGGGAAACAGTGTCCATTTTGCAAAGCACCCTGTGAGGCAGGAGGAGAGGCTCACAGCCAGCACTGTGCTTCAATACATAGGCCAGAGGGTCTTGGACGATACAGATACAGCATCTCAGCAAAACTCATTGCTGATATATGCTCCTCTTCGGTGGCCAGTGAAAAGCAATTCGAGTGCTTTGAAACAAAATCCAAGTTCTACCCTTTCAAACAATATAGAGACATTTTTCCTACCTGGGAAATTCCTGCAGATAACAGCATCGAGGCAACAGACTACTGGAAATATGTGATGACACGGTTCAACACGCAGTTTGCCAAACGATATGCTGCAAAGCCTGCTGATATTCCTGCAATGTGGAAATCAATTTCAAAGGAGCAAGCAGAAAAAACCCTCATGGCCTCTTTTGGCATCAAGTAAGGGCCCTTGCGTGGCCTTGGATATATTTGTCACCTGCTTATGCTGTAAGATAAAGCCGTAAAATGTGACCCAAAACCCGCATTGTCGCGCATTTCTAAAATCATTTCAAGGTTTTGCCTTTTGTTGTTGTGTGCTTATTTTATAGCATATACGTATATGACGATGTTGGACAATTGAAGGACGGCAAATAAAGAGACAAAAACAGGGGGCTGGCTATGAATGTCTTTAATGTTTCCCAGATCAGAATCACAGCATACAGTGTGTAACTTCTAAAGTAAACAGAAATATCATCATCTTATTTATTTATATTGTTTGAAATTCTTTAATAATGATTTTTTTATTTCCTTTATTTAACATTTTCTTCACCTCAAGTCTTGGGTTTTTGAAATCCAACATAGAATGTAAAAATAAGACAACAGGTGCACATTTGCAATGAAAACCGAGCTGATAATCTAGCTCAGTGTGTGTGTGTATCTGTGTGACTAAACGCACCGAAAACTAGACACGTGCCCTCTAAAGGTGTGCCTTGGTATCTAACCCCAAATTTGAGATGTGCCCTAAAAGGGCTTGTCTCAATTTGCTCAGTTTTGTGTCAAAATCTGGCGGATGGACTTGATAACTGCGTACCGCTAATAGTATTTATTTCAAAGGATGACCTCACTTGAGGTCACTGTAAATAACATGAATTTCATGTAGACTCCTATGACAATAATGGTTAAAATCTTGCCACAATGATGTGAATATCAAAGCTACGTGTCTTGTGATGACCTACATGTTGCCTGTTCCTGCCCGTCCAGTAATGTTTGCTTAACAAATCACGCAATGTAAAAAATATCAAAATAAAATTGAGAATGTGTCAGACCCACAGCTGTCAATCTGGCTTTGGAACATTTGGTTGGGTTTTCAGTGCCAACTTGAATTGATGTTTATTCCCTGACCTGGCAACCCTGATTGTGGCTGTGCTGACAAGGGTCCTGATTAGCACTGAGGCTGGTGAAACTGCATTTAGTCACTAGAAAACACACAAAAGCGATTTGCTGTCATTTGATCCCGTGCAAAAACAAAGAGAAAGATAATGACGTGCATTCGCTGTGCATTGCCAAATTTCGCTCACTGATCCAGTCACTGTATGTATTCTGTTATATACTTTTAAAATGTGCCCCTAGTTTGCGGTGTACATTTAATTTCCCTATTTTCTGGTTGCTCTCGTGAATGTGTTCTCCCTCACTGCTCCTTGTCTGATCTACAGCCGTAGAAATGTGACATTTAATTCTGAAAATTGAAACCTACCCTTTTTGCAATGCACTTCGACCAAATTCATGAATAAAGATGCATGCCTTCGAGAGGTTACTGTGTTCTCACCTTTCTTCCGTTGATACCTTCTTATGGCCTCCCACTGCTGAGTATCAGGACTTCATGCCATCATCGCTTAAACCTTCCATTTAGGATGAGGATTCCATTAGAATATCATGGAAAAGGTGTTTTTATTCTCTAATACCGCAACGCCGCGCAGAAGAGAAACGTTTGTTCGACGTATGTCCTGTTTGGAAACAAGGCCTCTCGTATCAAAGCAAAGGCTCTTGAGATTTTCTTATGGGTTACAACAATCAGGGCCACAACCGCGGTGGCCATAAGTATTCCTATATTTGATTCATCAAGGAGACAAACACATCACGTTGTCTGTTATGTCCCCGACAACATAAGGGTGGGGGCTTGCCATTCCGAACACTATTGATAAAGTTTAATCATTAAGTGTCGGGAAAATGACTTGGCGCCGAGCCCGAGGCCCTTTGCCTGCCGGGTGGCGAACGATCGTTTGCGATCGTTCGTCAACAATCCAGATCGTTTCCCGGCGCATGTGGGGCCGATGAGCTGCCTTTCGGGATCTGTTCGGCTGTTTTCGCACTCGCATGAGCATCAACCGCTTTTTCTTTGAAACAGAGTAAATATAACAGGTAATCAAGCCTCATTATATATCTCTTCATAATTGTAAATTGTGCTGTATTGTATCACAGCTACATATCATGAACCCCACATTCAGTATACTGCATTGTTTTGCACCTCCATACTTTAAGCCATAACTTGACAATAAAGCTTCGGGGGGGGAAAAAGCTCACGACAAGTGAATTGCATTACTTTCCCCGAACTGCCGAAGAACAAAATTCAGCCCGTGAGGAAACTTCAACCAAGCAGATGGTACACACGGGCCTACACGTGGGCGCTCTTTCTACATCCACGGAGAAGCAGCGCAGCTTGAAGTAGCGTGACGGAGGTGTTATTAATTCATCGCGGTGTGGGAGCTGCAGTGGAGGAGACATTTCTGCTACAGTGACTGCTTTTACTGGTGAGGAATCCCGATGCTCCAGCAGGAGCGCCCAGCGGCGGGCAACTCCGGGCCCGAGGTAAGACACAAAGAAATTGAGAGGAGTAGGTTTGGCGTGCACAAAATATTTCCTAAACTTGTTGAGCCTGAATTTTCGAGCCGGTGGCTATTTGCAAACTGCACCTGTTGTCTTCTGTTGTCACAAAGTATTTCATTCATTCGCTCCGAAAACCAAACCAATAAAGAAAACAAACAACAAACTTAATATTTACAAATATTTTGTCTGTTTGTTTCTTACACTTAAAAATGTACAGTTTAGAGTTCCTCCTAAATCCCGTGTGTCTCGCGTTCCTTCCTGCAGTCACGTTTTTGTTGTCGCCCTCGCCGGGGCAGACTGGAGTGAAACCTGTCGCTGTGGCGCCCTCTGGTGTAAGCTTATAAAATCGACAAGGATAAGAACGGACCACAGTGAACACCCGCCCGCCGCGGGGCTGCTGTTCTCGCCGGCCCAGGTGCCGTTGCCGTTGTGTTGTCATGTACCTTCCCAGACCCCGCAACACCCCCCCCCCCCCACCCCCCTAGGCACCGCCGCCACTCGCAGCGGTGAGTAAAAACAGTTTATAAGGTTCCAGGCTTTTAACAGCAGGGAAGGTAGGCGGCCGGCGGACGGACGCCCAGCCCTCTCGACGTCGTCCCGTTCGCTTGCGTCCGCTCGGCCCTCAATCCCTGCCTTGTGAATCTACGTTTAAGGCTGTGAGCACCCAGACTCCACCACCACTCGCCCCACAGCGTACGGCCTCTCTCGCCCCCGCCGAGAGAGAGAGAGAGAGAGAGAGAGAGAGGGAAAGAGAGAGTCAGTTGTCGTGGTCAGCCCTTCCGCCCCCCAGAACGCCGTCAGACAGGCAGTAATAAGATAGAAAAACAAACGATCCGACGAGGCCTAAGCTAAAACACAAGCATTGACAGCACCGTTTCAAAAGAAAACAAACGACAACCAAAATAATAAAAACAACGCCCCGAATTTTTAGGCTACCACTCGCCCCACGGTGGGACAGTTTGATCGACAAGGGGGGGGTTCAGTCAGCTGGGGGGGGGGGGGGGGGGGGACTGTCGTATAAGCCACATGGTACGGCCGCCCATGCCGTCCCGATTCAGCCAACCTCAACGGAAAACTCCCCTCTTTATCGATGCGGCGTAACCCCACCCCGGTGTGCTTAAGAGTTCAGACATACAGCCCACGAGCTGGCCAGGGATCTGTTCCAGCGAGGGCCCCTTTCGTGGGTTAGGGGGGGTAAAAGAAAACGCAGCGGAGGTGAGCTGAGGTCAGAGATTGTGTAGGAACAGCGAGGACACAGTGATGTCGCCTGTGTGTGTGTGTGTGTGTGTGTGTGTGTGTGTGTGTTTTCTGATTCGCAGTCACAGGAGAAGGTTATTTTATGCCCGCGACGCTCGTTTGCTTGCGAAGTGAGGGAGAACGAACGACAGATGGGTTGACGATATTTCATTTTTTTTGGGGGGGGGGGGGGGGGGTCGTGAATGCTGTCTGTCTGCCTCTCTCCGCTCGCTAATTGGGGCTCGTATGCACACGTGCGTGTGCCAGCGTTGCAAACGCGCGCGCGCACACACACACACACACGCGAGTGCACACATCAAACAATATGCATGTGGTGGAAACAGGGGAGCAGAGTGACAGAGGGAGTGAGGGGGGAGGGGAGGGGGGGGGGGGGGGGGGATGCTGTCGTTGCTTTGTTTCCTGCCCTGTGACACAAATACCAAAATAATCCCGCACAGGCAAGCTACTACTACTACTACTCCTCCCGGACGCTACGCCGACTCTCCGAGCCCAAGTCACCCCGGCGCAGACCACAGAGGGAGGAGGGGAGCTCTCGGGGGCGTTTTGGGATGGGGTGGCTGGGGTGACGTGATGGGGTTTCTGGTTTCCCCGAAGGGTCAATGTAAAAATTCGGAGTCGGAAATCAAATCGCAGCTCACAGTCGCAGTTGTGCGAGACCCTTTAAAGTACCAAGGCGATGACTCCTTCATTCTTTTCTTTTTGAATGGGGGAGAATGGGGCCCGGAACCGGCATCTGGTGTTCTTGTCGCGGAGAGACAAAACAGAGAAAGAAAAGGTTCAACCCGGAGGCAGACATGATTTGAGTAGATTTTGGGAAACGTGCAGACCGACAGAGTACAATGTCCTCTTTCCCTCCCGTCCATCTTCTTTAAAAAATAATTCATGCATAGATCCCCACTGAGACAAACCATTTATATACTTTCTGCTCTGTACAGATTTATATAGAACTATATATAATATCTTTTCTCTATATCTATATTTTCAGCAAAAAATCTTTCCACAACAAAGTAACGGTTGAACAAATGCTTAGAAAATGACAAAGAATAACAGAAACACAAGAGAGGCCATTTTGGCACGTTGCTGTTTGGGATAACAACACAGCATCTGTTAGTTGACGGTAAATAGGAATACTCTAGAATTTTCTCGAGCTGTCACCCCCAAGATGGGGACTCAAACACAGACGTACATACTCGGCACCAAGAATGCTGGTAGAATGAAAGTACTGGAGAATCCACCATTTCATTGTTATATGCTCAGTGTATGTATTCTGTATCCCCCCCCCCCCCCCCCCCGCACAAGTAAGAGACTTAAACAACACATTAGTTAATGAATATCCTAGAGAGGAAGGAAGGGGAGCAGGGTAGAGCGACGAGTAGAATGAGAACGGAACGTAGCTAAAAGGCAGCTGTTGAAATAGAAGGGGCTAGAAGCACACAAAACACCAAGAAGTGGAAGCGGAGGACGTTAAAAAGTAAAAAAGGGCGGGGGAGGTGATGAGCGGGTCAAAAGACATTCGTTCCCAGGGACAGAGTTCGAAGAGTGGGAGGCAACGGGCGGCCGGAACTCTCCACCAAGTCCACCACTACCTTTTGAAAAACGAGGGTCTTTGAAAAAATCTATAACATCCCAACAAACGGTCGGCTGCTGCTGCTGCTCAGTTCAGTTGCGTCTCTGCGCGCCTCGCGTGGAGGGAGCTGCTAAGCAGATGATGGAGGACGTAGAGTTGTTTTGTTTTTGAATTTTGAGAGACAAGTGCGTACGATAGCCCAGCAAAGGCCGAGATCCAGCGGGTCTCCTCGTCTGCGTCGATATGCAGAGCCGGTCCTGAACCCTTGGCGGCGCCAGCGCAAGGCGAGTCCCTACTATACCCTAGTGGTGGAGTGGGGGTGGGGCAGGGTGTTGTTGTGGCCAGTGGAGGGGTAGGTGTTGAAGGCGTGCAGTGGCTGCATGCCGGTGATGGTGCTGGGGATCATGGTGATGGTGTTGGGTGTCATCAGTGGCACATCGTCCGGTGCACGGCGCAGGGCAAGGGTGTAGTCGGGCGGGCAGGCGGGCCGCAGGATGTCGTGGGGCCGAAGAGGCTCCATGTCGTGGTGGGCGTCGTGCTCCGAGTGCTTCATCTGGAGCGACATGATCTCCTCTTCCTGGCTGTGGGCCAAGTCGTTGGCAGGGCCCCCGCGCTGGGGCGACAGCCGGTGACGCCGCATCTCGTGGCGCTTGTCGCGCTTGTAGTAGAGTGCCGCGAAGGCCAAGATGTTGAGGAAGAGGAGCGAGGCGCCCACAGCCACCGTCACGCTCAACTCGGTGGAGTAGTCCCGAGTGTCTCCGGGGAACAGCTTCTGGCGGGGACGCTCCGAGCCATAGGGCTCCGGTTCGGATGGGAACGTGGGATATGGGTGGCGGGTGGTGTGGGGGCTGGGTGTCCGGGACCTGGGCCGGTGGTTGCCGGGGCCCGGACCGGGGCCCGGTGGCAGGCGAGTGGTAGTACTACTGATCAGCTCCTCGTGGAGGTGGGGCACCAGCTCCAGCCAGAAGGCTACCTTGTTGGCCCGGTAGTTGTCTCTGACGCGTGGCTTCAGGCCAATGTGGAGGTACTGCTTATCCTTAGAGTTGAACTTGGTCCAGATCACCTCTTCAAAGCGGTTGGGCTTGGTGTGGATGAACTTGGTGTCCTGAGGAACTGGGAGGTTGGGGTCCCTAGTGAAAGGACAGAATGGACATCTCAGCGACAGGATTTTTCAATGTAGTCAGATACAGAGCTCTTTTTAGCTGCTATTTTCACAAAATGATTTCAACAATTCAGTCGCCTTCAAATTATCCATTAGAACATTTTTATACATTTGATCTCTGGGATCACCCTGATCTCACACGAAAGTATGAACTCAAAATGATAGTAGAGAAGTGCTGCTATAACTGTGTTCAAGCTCTTCACGAGGCTGAAACCTGCACTATCCCAAGGGGCAAATTGAACAAAATTGACATTATTTATTGCATCTTATTACATCCTTTCTTATTTTGGCCGATTCTGTCATACTGACAAATTTACCCGGTCTTAGCAAAGTTGGTCCAGTAGGTCATCACCACGGCACTCAGCATCACATCATTCTTGGAGAAATTGCATGGAAATAGGTCAGTGGCACCAATCATGGGTACCCCAAACACGTAGGGGATCTCGTCTCCATGCGCTGCATCCGCCCACTCGGGTCGTGTCTCAGTCTGGCAGTGATGGTAGAAGGTGTAGAAGTAGACGGGGGATTGGAACTCGGCATGGAGCTTGGCCGTGGCCACCGCCGGTGCCACCCACTGGTGGTCGGTGAACAGCGCCAGAAGGGTCTTACGCCGCATGTCGCCGTTGTCCCGGTCCGCCCAGTCTGTGTACATGAACTTGATGGTCTCCCTCAGGATGTCTTTACCTTGAGAGAGAGGGAGTCAGAGAGGGACAATGAGGCGGTGGAAGGGGAGGCGGGTGTGGTAGCGTCGATGGGTGGAGTATTCAGGGATGAGAGAGGAAAGACCGATCCAGAGAGAATGTGAGAGAAGTAGTAGTAGAGACGGAGAAAACCCCCCCCCCCCAAAAAAAAACGGCTATGATTTTGCTGCTCTCAATGCAAGATGAGCGACGGCCACTTGAGAATGACAGATTATGAGAGAAAAAGTGTGTGACTGCATGATGAAAAGGCATCCGTATAATTCAAGGTGCTGCCTACTGTGTTGGAAGAGGGGAGGGCATTAGAGGAACATCAGAAACAGAACCGTGGTTGAAAGCCGCTTGCCTGGGGGCTCAATGGGTGCTTAACCTCATAAGGTTCCAAAGCACAAGCCCGCGGTTGGGACACATCATCCAGATATTGGGAAATATAAAATCCCCTTGTAAGCTTGACTCTTGACGCCCTCCACTGCGCTCACTTCCATTTCCCTCTTTCACTTGCTTTTCAACACCTTCCCTAATCCCTTCCCCACAACATGATGGTTGATTTAGCCTTGGAGCTAACTTACACCCTGGGACAGAACTGCAGACCAAAATATCAGCCACAACATTAAAACCACTGACAAGTGAAGAGAATAACATGGATCATTTTGTTCCCATGGCACCTGTCGAGGGGTGGGATATATCAGGCAACAAGTCAACAGTCAGTCCTTGAAGTTGATGTGTTGGAAGCAATAAAAATAGACAAGCGTAAGGATCAGAGCGACTTTGACAAGGACCAAATTGTGATGGCTACTGGGTCAGAGCATCTCCAAAACGACAGGTCTTGTGGGGTGTTCCCAGTATGCAGTGGTTAGTACCTACCAAAAGTGGTCCAAGGAAGGACAACCGGTGAACTGGCGACAGGGTCATGGGTGCCCATGGCTCATTGATGCACGTAGGGAGGGAATTCTAGCCCGTCTGGTCCGATCCCACAGAAGAGCTATTTTAGCACAAATTGCTGAAAAAGTTAATGCTGCTATGATAGAAAGGTGTCAGAACACACAGTGCATCACAGCTTGCTGCGTATGGGGCTGTGTAGCTGCAGACCAGTCAGAGTGCCCATGCTGACCCCTGTCCACCACCGAAAGCTCCTACAATGGGCATGTGAGCGTCAGAACTGGACCATGGAGCAATGGAAGAAGGTGGCCTGGTCTGATGAATCATGTTTTCTTTTACATCATGTGGATGGCTGGATGCGTGTGTCGTTCACCTGGGGAAGAGATGGCACCAGGATGCACAATGGGAAGAAGGAAAGCTGCGGAGGCAGCGTGATGCTCTGGGCAATGTTCTGCCGGGAAACCTTGTTTCCTGGCATTCATGTGGATGTTACTTTGACACGTACCACCTTCCTAAAAATTATTTGGCAGGTCAGAGCTGTTTTGGTGGAACGGGGGGGACTACACTATATTAGGCAGTTGTGGCAGATTGGTGTGTGTGTGTATATACTGTACATACAGTATGTGTGTATATGTATATATATATATATATATATATATAAACATAATATTTATTAAGCTGTTGTCGCGTCTCACCCTCAGGATATCCGTAGAGGTTGTCCACAAAGTTGGAGATTGTGTAGTCGAACGCCGCGGCAGAGATGCCATCATTGTCCTCACTGTCATCAACAAACTTCAGGGCCTCTCCCTGGTTCACGCCGATGAGCATGTCGTAGTTTAGAAACTCCCCCTAATGGCGGAAAGATGGAAGTGCAGCAGCACAGGTACAAGTCAGTGACAAAATCTGTGTCTTCAAAAGTCAGGTTTGACTATCCACGGGGTCGTATGGGTTTTACCGAACTAGTTCAAATTTCCTTTTTTTTGTTTTTTAAGTCTAGCAAACACACAATGCTGATGTTTGTGAGCACCCCCTGTTATCCTACATTCACACATGCAGCGTTAAACAGCGAGTGACAGAAAAAGTTGGTGCAAGTAGATAGATTGCCTCTATGCAAATCACTCCCAACGTCCCTAAAGGTAAAGTAACGAGCATGAATCAGCCCTTGTGTGTGTGGTTTTTTTTTTATCACTTTGTTTGTGACCAATTAGTGGTCATCATGGGGCCTCATGTTAAACGTTAGACAGCTAAACCATTTAGACCTCTATGCACTGGCAGCAGATCCAATATGGTCTTTGGCTGTCTAGCTGTCTGAGAGCCTACAAAAAGGAGGGAGACTTGTGTGTTACCCCTGAAAATAAATTATTATTTTTTTTTTATCCCTGAACGATCAATGACGGGATGAATATGTCTAATGGGGGGAACGAACATCTGAATATTGCAAAGATTACGAGAAACCCTGGCATGCCTCTTTCGCCCATAACCACAGCAGCTGTGGCTACGCAAGAATATACAGCCCCTCGTCGAATTCGATGACTATTCAGGAAAGATGACGGCGTCCGTCAGTTTGGGAGTCGGCGGGAAGAATAGAGATGATATATGGAGCCGCTTCACTTTTGAGTCAAACTGAGAGAATCCCACCGGTAGAAGAAGAGTGTCTTGGAGGCGGAGGAGCTGATGCCTTTCTAGTTTAGAGATGGACAGTTAGCACCACCTAGGGGCCGTGACTTAATGCATGCAGGGCAAAATACTACCACTTGACTTAAATCATGTATTTGTGTCTTTGGGGTAGTTTTAGAGCAACTGGTTAGGTGTCAAGTATTTTAATGTCAGTCAATCTTCTCATAGCACCTATATGTTGGAAAACGCTGCTCGGGCGAGTAGGCGTGGCCTCGGGGGACATTTTCAAATCGACTGACTAAAATGTGACTCAAGCGAGACCGAATTAAAAAGGAGTTACGTTGCAAAAAACAACGGTAAAACAAATGACCAAAAACATGACTACATCGTATTAGAATCTCAACGTCGCGCGTTTTCCGATTGACGCCAAGGCAAAACGGGACCTGCTGCATGAGGATCTCCGGGTCGTCTGGCACCACGTCTCCGTCCACCACGGGGCCAAAGGCGATGTGGTAGCGCGCCGGCTGTATGTCCTGGTCCACCAGCTCGCGGAAGTTCTTGCGGCGCAGGCAGTCCACCAGGTCGGCCGTCTCGGCGTAGGTGCAGCCCACCTTGCGGGCCAGGATCTTGGTGTACTTCAGGGGCTGGTAGTTGACCGACCAGCTGGAGATGGCCGTCCCACTCTGGGCGATGGCCCGCTGGAACAGGCCTGGGGAGGGACAAAGAGAGAGGGAGAGAGAGAGAGCGTGCGAGAGAGAGAGAGAGAGAGAGAGAGAGTCAGAGGAGGGGAGCGGCGGTTGGTCGCCGCGTTTCGGAGGTGTTTGGAACTCCGCCGCATCCCGGAGGAGAAAGAGCCGACACTGGTCGAAATGCCAAAACAAAGACAAAAAATGTAGACACCAGGCGTCGGATGCGAGCTCGTCGGCGCGCGTCTCCACCTCACCTCAACCCCGTCCCCCCAGCCTCCACTCCCTCTCTCTGCCCCCCGTCCCGGCCAGGCCCCTCTGAAGCCCCCCCCCCACCCCCCATTCCCTCAGCCATTCCTTTTCGTCTATTTCTTCCTTTTCTCCTCCTCCGCCTTCTCCTTCTTCTCCCTCTTCCTCTTCTTCTCCTCCTCATCGGCGGGAGACAGGTCGGTAAATAATTAAGCGGTGCTGCAGTCCCCCTCCCCTCTCTTCACCCACCCCTCGCCCCAAACCTTTTTCCCGGGGAAATTAATTATAGCGGGAAGCGGTGGAGAAACCGACCTCAATCAGAGAGAGAGAGAGAGAGAGAGAGAGAAATACAGACAGAGAGAATACAGAGAGATGTGTAATGGGGAAACTGACAGGAGAGAATGAGTGATGCAAATTGAGGAACACGGCAGCAGAGGCTCGTGGAGGGATCAAGAGACGGGGAGCAGCGCTCGGGGGGGGGAGGAGGTGGGGTTCGTCTCATCCGCGGTAAAACCCCCCCCCCCCAAAAAAAAAAAACCCCAAAAAAACCGAATCGTTTGTTGATTTCTCAAACCCTCCTCGTTCTCCACAAAAGTTCCACTCCGCCGGCCCTTAGGCGCCAGTTACAGTGCTCGGCTTGCTGTGGTTCCCGGGGTTAGTCGGGATGAGCATGTAGAGTGGGGGTCTGGGGTCATGTGTCGGGGTTGGGTGGGGTGGTGATGATGGAGTACTTACCTGGTGCGACCAAAGGGCACCTGGGGACCGGAACGGCATCCACGGGGGGACTTGGCGGCAGATGGTGGGCGCGATGGTGGTGGATGAGGATGAAGATGATGATGGCGAAGGCGTGGCGGTCGACATAGAGGGGGGCCGGGGCGGAGAAGAGGGAGGGAAGGGGGGGGGGGAGAGCCACGCAGGTGGGAAGGCGGCCGGCGGTCAGTGAGAAGGGGGACGGGGGGTGGAGGGATGGTGTTAAGGAGTTAGCATCGCGAGGCGTTCCCCAACCTGTGCGGAAAGCGTCACCCGCCCCGGAAAGAGCGCGGAAAATCCCGGTGCGCCGGAGACGAGGGGCGCGTTTACCCGGCGCGGTTCTGACGATGCTACCGCGGAAGCAAAGGAACGGATGGGATTTTGAACCATTTCGACTGCGTGTATGCACCTCTGCCTGGTCTTTTGAGGGATTGTGGGACAGCAACCAATGTTACGGGTGCGCGCGCGCGCACACACACACACACACACACACACACACACACACACACACACACACACACACACACACACACCTCTAAGCGCCCTGTGCGGTTCAACGCCGTGATTTTGAGATAAAGTAAGTCAGGATTCATTCGAGTCCCCCGTCAAGCGCAGAATGCCATAGCAGAGGATTTTGGTGGGGCCAAAAAATAAAAATTAAAAAAAGCGACTCCGCCTTCTTTTTGACACCCTCCCAGAAGTGGAGACGACGCAACCAAACAGCCGGCCTGTCTTACCCCGCAACGCGTGCAGAGGCTAGGGCCTCCCTCCGACGGCGGACTGCGGTAACACCAGCGTGACGCGGTGCAACCGGGACAAGTTTACAAGAGATGAACCAAAGCACCGACATTTCAGGCTGTGTTCCAGCCCCGCAAACAATTGGCTTTCATATCGCGCTATTCCATTTTCCGCGATTCCTTTTCTTCCACCGAAACAGAGCTACCGTTTCGTTACGTCCTCGCAATAATGCGTTAAATTACCATTGTCGCTGAAAGATTATTATTTTTTTTTTTGGCAATGTCGAACAGCTTTTTATTTTATTTTTATTTTTTTTGGACGGCTTGGACGGACGGACGGACAGAGAGAGAGAGAGAGAGAGAGAGAGAGAGAGAGAGAGAGAGAGAGAGAGAGACGTTTACCCTCTGAGTGGTGGGAGAGGATGAGGAGGTTGACGCAGGAGGCTCCCGCCCCGGAGCCGAAGATGGTGATCCGCTCGGGGTCGCCTCCGAAGTGGCCAATGTTCTCGTTGAGCCAGCGCAGCGCCTGGATCTGGTCCAGCAGGCCGTAGTTGCCCTTGGCAGACTGGTCGCCGGTGCTCAGGAAGCCTGCGTGGAAACGGGGCGGGGCAGGTAGGGAGGGAGGGGAGATGGGAACGGACAAACATTAAAATGTTTCCTCAGGACACAACGCTAAGTTTCCATACCGGCTCCTTACGCCAGATAGACGTGCTTCCCATCTCCACCCTTCCCTCATGGTGCTATCCCGTAGGGACATTTTTCCTCTTCTCTTTAAAGCCGTCACAGCGCGATAATCGGCTCTCCCGCGACCTCATTCCGAAACACGGCCGCGAGGGCAGCGCGTGAGACGCTGAAAGAACAGAATTGGGATCGAGATCGAAGGGTCCGTGAAAAATATTTGCGTTAAAGTTCCAACCCTGGGAAAAATCATGTCAAAACATGCCTTAGAGGACCAAGAGCTGCGGTACCGGGAGCCTCGAAAGTTTAAGAAGAGGGGGAGAAAAAAAGTATTTCCCGCGGGAAATTTTTAATTATTTTTTTTCCGTTATTTTCCCCCCAGATCCATACTTTTAGGAACTTCCACATCGGCCTGAACCGCCCGGGCCATCGCGGCCGGTGCCAATGGAAGGTCGAGACGTGTGGTACCGTCCGGGACTGTTTCACACGTTCTCATGTTCACACGAACAAAATGGAATCGCGGTTAACCCCCGGCTCGAATTCCCGTTTTTGATTAATGGCGGCGTTCCATGAGAGGCTCGGGACGGGAGCGCCGCGTCCCAATTCTGTCTCGCGCTAAAACACCCCTCCCCCAGCCACCCCCG
>NC_137209.1:12732864-12740364 GCF_960531495.2 Zeus faber | reverse complement strand
GTTCGCTGCATATATATATATATATATATATATATATATATATATTTATATATATATATATATATATATATATATATTTATATATCTGTGTGTGTGTGTGTGTGTGTGTGTGTGTATGTATAATAGATATACTAATACAAATAATAGACAATGAGACTATTATAATATATTTAAATTCATAAATATCACATTGATAATGTAGTATATTTGCGTGAAGTCCTTGAAAATGAAAAAAAAATAGTGCTTAGACAAGTACTTGAACGTCCTGGAATTTCATTTTGGGATGCCCGCATGAACCCTGTCTTTTGTCAACCATATCTAAATCTGTCGTTTTGTCCACCTCATTCCGACTCATCGTGAGATGACGTCGATCCCTGGTGAGAAATGAATCCCCACTCGCAGGCTCGGCCCAGTGCAATGAGTACCAGCGACAGTTTGGCTCTGACGCGCTGCTCCAAACGGGGTTTTTTTCGGTTATCAACTAGTCATTACTAGTCATGACTGCCGAGGAACCGGATACGTTCCTTTACAGGCGCAATTTGTCTTTGTTTCGTCAGCGCCTCCAGAACACCGACGGCAGACCTCCGCACCGGTCCGACCCCCAGGGAGGTGACGGGCGGAGCCTTGAAACGGAAAAGTTCTGAGCCTGCGTGGTAGCGGCGCCCCCCACCGAGGTAAGGGCTTGTCTTTCGCCGCGGAGCCGGGATAAGACTTTTTTTTTTTTCTTTCCCTCGTCGTTTATTTTCCCGCCGTTCGTTCCCGTCCATTGTTCCACATTGGCGCCAATTCAGCGGTGCGAGTGTCGTAGCCGCGCCGGTGCAAATAACGCCCTTTGGGGTCTCTTTTCTCTAATTGGACGTAACGTTTTTTGTTTTGTTTTTTGTTCTCTTAAAGGCTCATTGGAGTCCAAATTGGAATGACATCTGGAGAAGTCAAAAGACACGTGTGTGTGTGTGCGTGCTCGCCTCGAGCCGCGCGTACACAACGCAACACCAGCCGTCTCGGGGTTCGCAACAGCCAAGTCACACACGCCGGCCCGGGATCCTCATCGTCTTCCACTGCCACCGCCATTCAAGTGTGAAGATGACCCGACGCACCACGAGGGCGGCAGTTCGAGGCCCCGTCGTACCTACGATTTTAATTGTTTTCGCGTGTGTTTTTCCTTCACTTTTGTTTTCTGCCACGGCACACTTCGCAATGCAGCAATCCTGTTAACCGCTCCAAGTGCCCCGAACGCGTCGAACTGTGCTTATTATTATGGCCTGCTGATGGACAGCGATGCAGGCCTCGCAAACGATTCGTATTTGCATTTTGAACGGATCGATTTCGTTAAGTGGTGCAATCTTGCATTTGAGCCCTTTTCACGGCACGCATGGCGAGCGCCCACACACTGGATGGCACGGCGTGATAGCACGCTGAACACGGAGGGACACACGCTGACACACAGTCTAGCTCGGGTTTCATCAATATTGTGATATAAGTGATCCAACCACCTTAATAGTGTACATACTAGTATAATAGTGTGCCTGGTTCCGTGCACCGGGCCCTGGTTAAGAAATCATTTTGACAAATGTGGCGCAATGTGTGTTAACTGGACGTGTGTGTGTGTATGCACGCGCGCACGTGTGTGTGTGTGTGTGTGTGTGTGTATATGTGTGTGTGTGTGTGTGTGTGTGTGTGAGCCCCCCATAAGGACGGGCGGCGCCCCCCCCCCTTTTTTTTTACGAGCACGTCGGGAGAAGCGAGACGCTCTCTGTGTGATAGACAAGGAGAATGAGGCGGGAAATTGCGGGTAAAGAGAGCAGGGGAGAGATGAGAGAGCGACCCGACCCCCAATTGCAGTACATTATGTATAAAATAAATAAATAAATAAATAATAATAATAATAATAATAATAATAATAATAATAATAATAATAATAATAATAATAATAATAATAATAGCAATACACGGGGTCCAGTTTAGCCGCGTTCGGTACGTATCACAGTTTCCCGGCCTCCCTGAAACGCACTACAGCGCCCGCACGGCGCTGACGGGTCCCACTCGGGGCAGGGAGCTTTCCTAATGTTTGACCGTCCTGCAGACAGGGATCGGCGCACGGGCTCGTCGGCCGTGAGCCATGAGCGTCGTTCCTCCTGCGCCCGAAATCATTGTTATTATTTATTATTTATACTTGTGGCCGGCCAGCCTTTTTGTCCATCTTTATAATAAAAAAAAACAAACAAAAATCCTCTCACCATGTTGGCAAACCGCGGCCGGAAAGACTCAACAGATGTGGAGACACTATTAAAAAGACACTATTTTTCTTAGGGATATCGTCAAGACAGCGAGTTGAAGGTTCATCAACCTGACAGAGTTCGGCATCAGAGGTGTTGCTAAAGTTCCTCACAATTTCGGCCTTTCTGAATACCCGGCTCTTATAGTCGTTATTTTGTTGTTAAAGAATTGCGCAAAATCATTTCACATTCGGATGCAGGAGCCAGGCTCAGAATGCCAGAGGCTGGAGCGGGAATTCATAACCGGTCAACAGCACCTGAGAGGTGCCGCCTTTGTCTGCAATGATCTTTGGGAAACAAAATTTTGGTTCTCCTCTCAGCGCGGATGCCATTGTTATAGGTAGAAATGCGTTATATAAATGAATCCTTCGAAATGTTACGGCGGATCTCGAGTTTAGTTTTTCCCCCCCACCCCAATAGTGGCCTTTATCCATGCTGATATTTTATCAGGTGAGCTCTTTTTAATCTCAGCGGCATCGAAGTACCGTTTCTGAATTTTTATTTTTTTTTAATAATTTTTTTTTTTTTTAGTATTAAAGAACACACAGTTATGATCGGAAACAGTACTGTCAGACACGGAAACATTATTGATGCTTATCCCGTGATACCATCAGGTCACGTTTGTCACCCAGTCGGTGGGGAGCTCCAGTGACGTGTTAATCCTCGTCTATCTACGAGATTCAGAAATTCCAAAGTCTTCAAGTCAGTACGATTATTATTAATATGAATATTCATATTTCCCGTGAGGGTTATTCGGTCATAACTAGTCAGAGTAACAGATTCAGAAAGCTCAGAAAAGTCCGGACGAAACACTGAGGATTGGTGTGGTTAAGGAGGGTCCGTCTGGAGTACAAATGAGCGCGTCTTCAGCTTTGAGCACAATGGCAAGACATTCAAAGGACGCTGCGGGGCCATCGCTCTGAAGGCGGCTTTCCGCAAGAAACATGAAATCGGTGATTGAAACCGGTGTTTGTCTGTGATCTTACATTGAAAAGTGCCATATTGATATTCATGTCTTACTTTGTACGGACGTTGGTGAGACGTCGGCTACATTACTGTGATTGCGGCCAACGCTAGTCCTGCATTTACGCTGCACAGTAATAAGAGATGGAATGAGAGATAAAGGCGAAGCATTAGTGTGGAGGGGCACAGGCATGACAGTGTGTGGGGAACATCGGCCCTTAAAACAGTTAAGACAGCGGTTGGCCGAGCCGAGAGCAAGTTACCGTGCTCGTTAAAACCTTGCTTTTGTTGATCCATTTTGGTAATCGTTGCACCCCTCGCGGGCGCACGTGGCGTCGCCGAGCGGCGTTGGCAGCTCGGAAGACGGCAACGTAAAACTCAGCGGCCGGATATATTCCCGTTACTCCCAGGACTAAAGATGGCAGGGACATCGATGTCAAATGTCAGTCGTGTACGGGCGAAGGTACGAAATCACTGCGAACAAAACACCACCTCTAAACCCTTCTGGAACGCCTCCCACGACAGCACAGCAATGTGAAGCTCGCGGGACATACACGCCCACCGAAGATGGACGGGGAGGGGCGGCTGTAGCGTCACAAATGGCGAAACAACCAAAACCGGATTGTAATCGTGGTTGTGCACAGCGGGCTACAAAGCCACGAGGAGATAATGAAGCGTGCGACTGGATGTGCGGTGGATGAAATGTCGCTCCACGATTGACTCAACATTGGGCAACAGAAGACCCCCGGGTAAAAACAAAAAAAAACCCATTTGCAAGCTATCTAGATAAGGAATACACTTCGGCTGATCTGAACAAAGCATTCATAGAGATGGACTATGTCCCTACAACTGCAGACGTCTGGACGGCTAACCGTGAAAAGCTTTCTCGGGCTGACGGTTCACGGGATCGACTTTGCCGCGCGAGAAAGCTGCCGTGGCGTGCAAAGCCCTCGTCGGCGGAGGCGGATCGAACTGATCCATTCATTTTTTATGGACTTTCAAAACAAGGTGGCGGACGCCGTAACCGACAATGGATCAATCTTTGCAAAGGCTTTTCAGATGCGCCGGCCCTGTCGACTCTTGATTCCGAACCTCGGGAGGAAGGCCGGGCTGCGGACGAGGACGAATGCCCATTTGCCGTCACAACGCGTAACACACGCCGATGAACGTGATGATCGTTTTTTTTTCTTCCCCCTCATTGCAGACGTGCGTCGCATCCTATCGACCTTATCTCCGGCGATGATGTTCAAAAGCGGTCGTCATGCCGGTCCTGATAGTAAAACCACCTAGATAAGTGGGAGTGCCACATTGCCGCAGCACTCCGGACCAAGGGAAGGCCGCGCCACGTGGTGTCAGGGTGTCACGTGGTGCTTGTGGGGGGCGCGAGTCGTAGAAAAGCGCCCGGCGCCCGCGTCCGCTAAGGTGGGGCTCCTTCGACGAAGCGGCGCCCCGAATCACTGAGATCCCCATCAGAGGGCCGACCATTCAAGATCGCTATGTCCGCCAAAACGGGGATAAAGGCCTTCACCGACGGGAGGCACCAATTCCTGGTGGAGTCATGGAGCGGCTTCCCGTTGCACGAGACGTCTTGCGAGGGGAGGATCGCCGTTTCCATGTGCAACAGCAGCGCTCAGCACATTGGCCTCTTGAAACAAACTTCAGTTTCATATTTCTGGCAATGGAGACCCGGGTCGCCGACACGCTCGCGGGCAGAGACGCCCTTCTGCCCCGCCGTAAGTTTGCCGAAGTCCGAGCTTCCGGTGGATGAGAGATGAGGAGAAGGACGTCCGGGTGACGCGCACCAGTCCGGCCGCTTCCCCGCCTGCGCCCGCGGCCTCGACCGGCAGCAGTGAGACGGGACTTTGTTTCATTCGTTCCCGGGGATCGGAGAACGCGTTTTACGAAACACAACAGCCCAAGTGTGGCGCCGACTCCAAGAAGGAATAGACGGTCGGATAAAAGGGTCGAGGAGTTTCTCCCGATGACGCATCGTCACCATTTCACACGCGGAACGTTTTGTGTCCTGGGTGACGCACTAAATGGCCTGGTATAGGTCTGACGGTTTTAGCCTGCATTTTGAGTTGACAAGTTATTGCTGTTTTTAATGTCAGGTTAATGTTGCAGGGCTGTTGGTGGCAAAGTTGTTATGCGGCTGTGTTACATTTGTGTATTAGAAAAAAACCCCCAAACCTGCTTGAGGCCTTGAATGCCCCGTGCCCTTTTTACTTTTTTTGAGTAATGAGCCCAACACTGGTACTGAGTGCCGTTTTGGGATTGAACGCCCACATGCTACAGGTGATACGAGTTCCCAGCCGTAATTAAAATCACGTGGCGTCGGGGTGTGATTGATTACATTTTTCTCTTTGGACACATTTGTGCCCGACCGGAGCGTCCACCACGACGCCACTTTATGAGATCCGAGACACAGAGGCTCAGAGGGGCCGGTCCCCGAACCCCTCCGCTGCAATATTGAAGCGGACACTTCCGCTGGGGAAATTAAGTCAAACTTACGACCTGCCATTTATGTCAAAGATGGAGATACCCCCAAAGACAAAAGATTGACGTCACGCAGCGCGACGGCTTTCGGATTTCTCCGAAAAATGGCGCCCGTCATGGCGCCCGAATCGAGCGCTCCCTCCCGACAGAAGCGCGTACTGGCCGAACCCCTGCGTTGGGGAACTGTAATTGAAAATGTCGGGAAGCCCCGCCTCCCGGAACGACTGTAGAACCCCAGCAAATAACGTTGCGTTGCGTCCATCACTCTTTTTTTTGCAAACTGGATATTAAACTGGATATGGAGTGTTCTTTCGGTATAGGCTGAGTGCCGGTTTTGCTCCTGTCCCCTCACTTATTCCTCACTCATTAATTCCCTTTCACTTGTCTCCTTGCACCCCCCCCCCCCACACACACACACACACACACACACACATACATAGCCACACCCCACTTACCACCATCCATCGCTCTTGTGTGCACGCCAGAGCGTATCACCCACTCGCAGCCCGGGACTGTTGAGGACTTATCTTGGGTGAAGCGGCTCTCTATCTGGCAGCCGTGGGGGAGGTGGGCGTAGCGCGACGTAAAGTTATCGCATTGGGGCCAGCTCTCTATTTGGCAGGCTGCGCTAAGGGCAGCGCGGCTGTCTGTCCTTGCCAGGTTGATTAATAAGTAGCAGCGGAGCGGCTAGGCTAACAGCCTGGCCTGCCCGGATGCCCCACAGTGCTTTGGGTAATCAATGCATGCACACACACACACAAACACACACACACATGCTCACACATGCACAAACCAAATACACCCAGAAACAGACACGCACACATACTATCACCGAGCCACAAGCGATAATGGAGCACAATACAGGCCTCGCTGATAACAGAAAAGTGGGCATACAGCCTAGGGTAAATTAACATAAGCATGAATAATGCCTGTGTGCACACACACATACACACACACACACACATACACACGCACAGGCACATTTCCCAGTTAAGGGCCCATGAAACGGACAGCCCGCACGCGCACACACACACACACACACACACACACACACACACACACACACACACACACACACACACACACACACACACACACACACACACACGCAATATATATAAGTCGTCATCAAGTCAACTTTAGCACGGAGGCCCCCTGCAGTGAGGGACGGCACATCAGAGGAGCACGGCGGTCCCCCTGTTGCAACATCGCGGAGGGGCGAGGCCAAGCAACATTATTTATGAACTCGTCTTGTTCCGGAATCAAAGCGATGCGGCTCGGTACCCTCCCTACGAGGGACCCTACCGGCCCACTCCGTCCGAGCGGACTTTACTCATACTTTCACCGCTTCTCACGTGAGCGCCTTCCTCGCTGTCTCTGCTGCCCCTGGAGGTATTCACGCTGCACTTTTCACACTTTCCACATGGGGCAGCGCGAAAAGGAGAGAGAGAGCGCCACAGCAGGACACAGAGAAAGTGTGTGTGTGTGTGTGTGTCTGTTTGTGTGTCTATACAGTATCACCAGGGGGTGCGTGGGTTCGCTCATAGACTTAGAGGGTTTCATGGGAAATGCACACACACACACACACACACACACACACACACACACACACACACACACACACACACACACACACACACACACACACACACACACACACACACACACACACACACACACACCTACCTGTCCCCATCAGGACTATAATTTTAGAGTGTGTAGTCAGAAAACCAGGCCTTTTTGTTCTTTCCGCGCTGTGGAAGAT
>NC_137209.1:12717864-12727864 GCF_960531495.2 Zeus faber | reverse complement strand
CCCACTTCGTGGCACGGATTGCTCCTGGGAGGGGCGTCCTCTGATGTCGAACAGCCCGCATGAAAGGAGGGAGAAGCGCGCGACCCCGCAAACAGGCGGCGGAGGTCGATGAATTGCTGTTGCACCCTGGCCATTTTCAAACACGCTGTTGCACACAGCGCGGCGTGCCGCGCCGGCCGCTCGGAATGGCCGCCCCCCGCATCCCGTGGGAAGATCGCTGACTGTAGCTGGTGCAAAGCAAGACACCTGAAGCCTGAGCGCATCTGTCCTTGGAGCGAGGACACACACACACACACGCGCGCACACACACACTTGCCCCCTTCAGACTTTGAAGACACACGACCCCTCGGTCCCGGAGAAGCCGAAGCACGGAGGGAGTTAATTGCTTTCGCCGGGGTCATCGGAGGAATCGCCAGGGCGTGTTCGGTGTCGCCTTGTGGTGGACAACGGCGGAACAGCACACAGACAGACAGAGAGACAGACAGACAAACAGAGAGACAGACAGACGGAGAGGGCAGCGAGAGAGAGAAAGAGGAACGCCAAAGAGGAGGAAAGCCCATAGCAGGGGCGATAACGAGCTCCAAAGTCCTGGAAAAGCGAGTTGGAGTCGGGTGTGTGCCGAGCGGTGAGGGATATTTGCCGTCTCATTAAGGGGAACCCCACCAGGGGGGTTCACCGGGAACTTTACTTTCTTTCCCGTTTCATCGTCGTCTCTTTCCTCTCCTCCACTCGACTCTGGGCTCTGGGCTGGAATCTACGTTGGGCAATAGTAAGAGTTGAGAGAGTTCATCACCCAAATTCGGAGTTGTGTATGTTGAATCAGAACCGTCGCAAAACATTTCGCCAAAGCTATTGGCGGTTCTTAAACAAGTGCCGGGGCTGTACTGCGGTCGGTACTCGGGCGGGAAATTGAGAAAACGCCAAACTTGGCATCGATTGACTTGGGCACCGGTATTGAAATGAATTGAATTTGCTCGAGCCGCATTTCCCGCAGCGGAACAAAGTTGACGACAAACAGTTGCCGCGTGTCCTTGAGCGTCAACTCCTTTTTTATCTTCCCCCCCCCCCCCCCCCCCCCGGAAACGTCACCGCCATGGAAAAATTCCGCCCCGTCAGCGACATCGTTGTTGCTTCTTAAAATAAAAATAAAAAAATAAAGCAAGTGGGATAATGATGGCCACACGCCTCTTCTCGCCTTTGTCCCTCACCCCCACCTGAATTAATAACATGGGAAGAAGAGGAGAAAAAAGATGCTCACGATGCAGTGCTACTCGTGTGCGTGTGCGTGTGCGTGTAGAGCGCGTGTGTGCGAGCGCGTGTGCAGGCACGTGTGTGTGCGCGTGTGTGGGTGAGCGCGCGCGTGTGGGGCCCTTCCGCCGCTCGGCTTGGTCGTCAGCGGCGGCGTCACCCACTGGTCCGGGGCCAGATGCATAATTAATACAGGTTATAATTGTAAAGCGAGGGCATGAACAGTGGTGACAGAGAGAGAGAGAGAGAGAGAGAGAGAGAGAGAGAGAGAGAGAGAGCAGATAGGGATGAGAGGGAAGAGAGGAATTGGGAGGGCGCACGGAGGGAGAGAGCGATGACAGAGGGAGTAATAATGGAACGTGGAAAGAGAGGGAGAGGAATAGCACAGCTGCACGCGCACACACACACACACACACACACACACACACACACACACACACACAGTTGACATTTTATTTGGCTTTCATTTAGCCGCCCTTCCATTTCTTCTGTCATTAACATTTACACACACACACACACACACACACACACACACACACACACACACACACACACACACACACACACACACACACACACACACACACACACACTCACAGTTGCCATTTTATTTGGCTTTCATTTAGCCGCACTTCCATTTACACACACACACATACGCACGCACGTACGCACGCACGCACGCACACACACACACGGACCTTGCAACCTTGGACGTCCAAGGTCAACGTTTCCACTCCGCTCCAAAACTGTTGAAGTTGAAGATACAGTTATTCCTTTGGGTAAATGGCCACATTTTTTGGGGTTCAAGACTCTTAATGAGGGGACGGGAAAGAAATAAGCCCACCTCACAGGTTCCCTTCCACCTCGTCTTATAAGAGCAGAGGAGGTCATTGTGAAGTGATTAAGTGACCTTACACATTGTAAACATAATGTACAATCACGTTCCTGTATTTCCCTTTTATATATAATAGGTAGTCTGTTGTGTGTGTGTGTGTGTGTGTGTGTATATATATATATATATATATATATATATATATATATATGAAGTCCTTGGTTGAGAAGACAAAAAACCATTACTCTATAGAGTTATGCGTGTATGAAATGCGAGCTGGCGGAGGTATTGTGGCAAGCAGCCAAGCTATAGAGTGTAAGGTTGACATCTTTTTTTCCAATTTACACACGATATATAAAGTATGTATGAGTATGTTCAACCCCGTTCTGTGTGAGTGTTCTGTTCATAGAAAAAAAATGGACGTCTGGGTTTACCCGCGCCGCCACCTTGGCCGGAAACACCAGTGAAACAGTGAAACCACCAGCTCGTAACTATAACTATAAGTATCTTCTCTTGACATCGACTTCCACTGAGTCGGACATTTTTGAAGCCACGTCTAGTGACCATTAAGGGAACTTCCGTGGCTTTGCTCAGACACCCACTTAGATTTCATTTCTACTTTCAATGGGTCGGGCAAGCGTCCGCGTGCGTATGTCACGAACACAAGCATCACAATAACTACGCATCCCAATGTACTCAAAGAAAGAAGAAAAAACCTGCATCGGTGCAACCTTGAATTCTAGAAAAATCCCGTCCACTTTATAAATGAACGAGCGAACGAGCGATGCGCGGGACAAATAAATCAATCAATCAAAACAACAACAACAAAAAAAAAACAATCGATAAAAAGGCGAAGCGGCCGACGCGAATTGGAGGAAAGAGGTATTCATAATTCATCATCAACCTTGGTGAGGAGAATGGATGGTGGGTAGGAGAGGAAAGAGTGAGGGAGATGAAGAGTAGGGGAGAGAGAGAGAGAGAGAGAGAGCGAGAGAGAGAGAGAGAGAGTTAGAGGTTGTGTTGTGTTGGGGTTATCATGAATAGGGACGTGACTCTGCCACGGCTGCTTTACGGTGGACGTCGAGATTTGGCTGCCGTGAGTGGAATCCACCGGCCGAGAAACGGAGCGGTGGTGGTGAAGAAGGGTCGGAGCAAGGGAGCAGGAAGGCCCGCGTACTTTTTGGTCAGGGTACGCGTGTCTCGGATGAGCCCGCCATGCGTGAACCTGCCCCGGGGGACGCGCGATCTCGTGTCGCGGCGCCGATCGAGGGGGGGCCCCCTCCTAAGGATCCCAAAGAGGTAATCGACAGTTGGGGATAATTGGGTCAATCATTCCTCTTCCTTGCGCTTGTTCCTCAGTGTGGATGAGGGGACTTTGATTAAGAAGCACTCGGAGGAACACCTCCATCCTGAGACTAAAAGAGGTGCCGTCAGACTGGCGGCGGTTCGAAGACTCTCCCCATTCTGCGGGCCAATGAGCCGACGTAATTGGTAAGAAGCGATCAAAGAGAATGAGGGGACGTCGGAAGACGAGGGGGAAGGCGGCGCACGTTGAATGAAATATAAATGAAACGCGGCTCCGTCTCAGTGCCAACTCCCGCTGAAAGGGCCCCCGCGGGCGAACGTGCCGTGCTTCTGAGGATGTTCACAGGTGGGAATCAAACCTCTTAGAAGGGAAAAAGTGAAGTGCCCGGCCTCGCTGAGACACAGAGGAACTCGGTATCTGCGCCGAAAAAAGGCGTTAAAATATTCAATGGGCGCGGGCAGCCAGAAACTGCAGGCGACGCCGCCGCTGGAGTAGCGTATGGCCTGCAAAATAACAGAATGATGGATATGTCTTCAGAGTTTTCGAAGGTCGCCAGAGACGAGCTCAACCTAAATGTTGGGCCCCCGAATCTCCCTCGGCGCGTCGGCGAACTGCAACGGCGATGCCCCGGAGGACGATTTTCTGCCGCTCGGGCGTCGAGGTTGTGCCGAGCCGAGCCTGACGTATCGGCGGGCAAATGGATTAGCGCGCAGGCGGCAAATAGGAGCGCAGTGCGGGAGGATCCGCTTTTAACCGTCGACAGAACGGTCCGGAGCGGTGGATCAAGCGCCGGGGCAACGTGAGAAGTGTTGGCCAATACGACGGTCCTCCTTTGTGTCCTTTGACGAGTGTCTGGACCTGTTATCTCTCTCTTTCTCCACCCCCAACTACCACCCCTACCGCTGCCGCCGCCGCCCCCACCCCATCACCACCCGGCAGATCAATCCCTCCCCTGGGAAGGCTCAGGCAATCAGGAGGTGTTGATTGGCGGCCCGTTCGTTCTCCCCGATCCGTCCGTTTCACTCTCTGTCAACTCCACTCCCCTGGGCTCAATCTTTCACTCTCTTTTGTCCTCTCTCTCTCTCTCTCTCTCCCTCCCCGTTTCATTCGTTTTCCTCTCTCTCTCATTTGGCATGACGTCCAGCCCTCCTTTTCACTCTCTTTGCAGTCCCTTATTCACTTCTCTTCTCTTCCCCTCTCTTGCACTTCTCTCATTTCTTGATACCTGGTCCGCTCGATAAACACTCTTGCACCCTCCTGCAGCCTACGCCCTTTTTTTGTTGGGATTGCATTGACTAAAAGAGCTTGTTTACCTTGTTTTAGAGTTTTAGACACATGCATACTGTGCCAATGTAAATCAGGCCCAAAAAATTCTTAATCAGTCATACGATTCTGCCGGGCCAAAGACCACGAGTGTGATTCATCTTCTAAGACTGGCCCTGAGGTGTGCCGGAGTTGAAAGGTTCTTTTGCATGAAAAGGGAAAAAAGATTTAACCCAAAGGTGGGGCAAAGGTGGGGTTAAGAGACGTAACCGTACTCCGGCTTCATTTCCACCCCCCCCCCCCGACTTCTAACAACAAAGGCAAACGGATCAAATGATTCCCTTCCAAGGCCAGCTCAGAGGCTGAACTTTGAAGAGACGACACAAAGTTGAGGCAATTCACGTGTTTAAAAGGGTTACCCTCAATACCCTCACACAGATGTCATGACAGATAGACTAGAAAGAAGTCAACCTTGTCGACAGCGCAATTCCGGCGTGTTGCTATGCAGCTTTCATCGGGTGATATATTCTGCCGGGCAGGGGTATACTGGTGTCGGCGGAAATGCCAAACCCCGTAACATTGGTGGACCTTCTCCTCCCCATTCACTGCGGCCAAGTTATTTCACTTTTCTCCACTCTGTTTCAACAAACCTGATATCATAATTGTTACTAAGTACTCGGCAGAACCTGGAGAAACCATCCCCCGCATTGAATGTTTGCATCCGGGCCAACCGGTGTCCAGGGACATTGGACAGGTTTTTTATGAAATTCCATTTAAATGCCATCAAAGCTGGGCGTTGCGACAGAAATAGAGTACAATTAAAGCCGGACAGGATAACTTGGCATGATGGCTCTCCCCCGGGACAAACGCTCTTTTGTTGGTTTGACAATACCCGTAAAAAAAAAAAAAAAAAAAAGGAATCGCCAGACTACACGAAGCTAATGGTAGAACTACACCAGCTGCGGCTGGCATTGGTGCAAGCGTACGGGTGCGGAGTGCCGTAAGTGCGCGCCTCCTATTGAAGCCAAATGAATCCCACTGTTGGAGCTACACCGGCCACGTCAGGCATTTCTCTATTTTTGCTTGAGAGGTCTATTTTTTTTTTCCAACTACGAGAGCCTTTTCCATAGAAACACGAGATAAAACTACATGGAAATGTTTTTGTAAAGAGTGCAATCAATTTAAATGTGTTTTTATACGAGCCGACATTGTTTCAGAGACCTAGAGCTGCTGTCGGATTTGCATATTGATCAAGACCTGTTTTTATTACTAAGAACAAACATATATGTAACACGGAGAAGTAATGCAACACAGTACAAACATATCCCACCGACCAATTTCAACAATTACAGTTGTAGTTCACATTTCAATTATATTAAACGTAATTTACTTCTATAGACTACTATGAAAACTTTAAAATACTTCTTAACTGGATAACTGCGAGACCTTCTTTAATTTTAAGTGTCTGCAGAGGTGGAGCTCATAGGACATATTGTGAGACAGTCTAAACAAGATCAACGTGTTATTATGTCATCTTGAAATCACAAATATCGATTTAAAATCTTCACACAATAACTAATAAAAGCTAAAAATTGGTGGTATTTCAGACATACATATTATCAAACTGTGTACAAAAGGTCTTAGGTTTTAAAATCATTGTTGTTTAAAATTGTTCCTCCTCTCTCTGCGACAACATCGACGCGCCGGGGACGCTTCACCACGTAAGGGGTGGAGCCGGTAAAAAAAAAAAACACGCCCTACCCCTCGCCCGTCCGCTGCGCCAGGTGTAGCTCGGGTGTAAGTCGGCTACGATCAAATACGGATCAGAAGAGTCGGAAGAGTCATTTTTTAGCCGGACACCAACGGGGTACAAGCCCAGGCACACGTGGCATCCAGGCTGGAGTGCATCGGGGGCGACGGCGGGAAGAGTGGGAAGCGAGCCCCCAGAAACGCCAGATAAAAAGATACACTCCTGTCTCCTATTGATCTTTGTGTGAGTGTGTTTGCATGTGTGTGTTTGTGCGTGCCTCTTCGCTTAGAGGAGAGATCAACAAAGCTGTCCAGTTGAGAGGGAGCAATCGATTCTGCGTGATTATGTGTGTGTGTCTGTGTGTGTGTGTGTGTGTGTGCGTGCGTGCGCGCGTGATTGGCTCGTCTGTGTTTCTGGAGAACTGTTACCAACGGGGGATTAGGACTCTAATTCAAATTGGGGCTGAGTGCTACACGTCTTCTCATTTGTGAATGTTCTGTTGCAACATAAACTTCCTTTATTCGCATTTAAGGGGGCGCTGTGGTGCTCGCCTTACAACTCTACAGGCCCTGTTTATTTACATAAATAATTAACCATTTTTTCTGCAAATAAATTTCATTGTGTGTGTGTGTGTGTGTGCGTGTGTGTGCGTGTGTATTTTTTCTGGAGTTGGTCTTGGAGGACAAGTCCCCTGAATGCTAAACTCTCCTCTCCTGCCGCCCTGTCAGTCACAGTAATGGGAGGCGAAGGCTGGAGCTAAATGGCTGCTAATGGGAGATGACTAGGGAAACCTTAACTATCCCCGCTAACAGCCAATGCAAACCAATGAGAATCCGCCCGGCTGATGCTGACAACAAATTTGTGTCGGCGACGAAAGAGAGCTCAATACCACGCCGGCTAACGCAAACTGCTCGCGCACAGCAATTTGTAGCGCCGGCCGCAATCGGAATTAAGTGCAACTCGGCATTCACTCTGGCGAAAGCAATCAGCACAGAATCACTTCCATCCATTAAGTGCTGGCTCCCAAACTAAGCAACTGTGGGATTTAAAAAAATAACTTTTTTTTCCAACACATAACAGTAGTAGTCCATACTCCAGAAGACACACTCTCCGCTTCTTCTCCATTGTCGATGGTTAATCCTGACTTAGAAGGGACAATTTACAGTATATCACAATGGATATACATAGGAGTTGAAAGGTTTCTAAAGCTGCTTTCACACACGCACCGCAACCCTGAAATTATCCGTACATTACCCAGAGGAGCTGTATGTGAGAACACAAATGTCCAAATCAGTTGGACCGGACATTAATCGGACCCAGCCAGCTCCCTCGGAGCAGTATGTGTGAACAGAGCAGGTGATTGTCCGGAGAATTCACAGCGAGCGAGTGGGCGTGTTGCGTGTTGATGACGTCTCTGTCAAGCGACTGGCGACGTCATCAACACGCCCAGGGTAATCCATAACATACAAGGACAAAGAAGAAGAAAAAGAAGATAATATACGTTTATACTGAGTATATGTCAAAATACGCAGAGTATCAACAGAAAAAAAGGCGATTGCGTCACTCTACCCAGGCTCCGCCCCTGGGCTTAACCAAAAGGAGGATATCCAGTAGGTTAGAACGCATCTGACACGGACAATCTCCGGTTGTGAGCCACATGTGTGAACATGCCAACTGCCGACAATATCCGGAGCAGATTATCCGGACATTGTCCACAGTTCATGTGAGAAAGCAGGTCAAATTTCTTTCTTATTATCCTCAAACAAGTCCACGAAAACCACAAGCTCTCAAATCTGCCATTGCTGCTATTGCAAGACTTTGTGTAGACTTTCATTTTGAGAGTTATTGTTGACAGACAGATAGATACAGTATTTAAAAAAAATGCCAATATAAAATTAAACAAAAAAATAACAATAGAAAAAAATTTATGCAGGCGGCAATACACGGGGTCCGGTTTATTTGTTTTAGGTATGTATTACTTTTTTTTGTTTATTTGCGAAATGCATCAAAATTTACTGAATTTACAAACATCATATGGTTACGTCCATGTAATTCCACGAATCAAACGTTCATGACAGTAAGTATGAAGCATTCCCATTTCAACCAGACGTCAACTTTGATCATTGATTTTAAGTTCTAATATGACATAATTTGTGTGACTTTAATGTATTTTTTCTGTTAATAATGTACAATTGGAAGATTAAATGTAAAAGATGAATTGTCTATATTGTAATGCAGACAACATATGGAACTTTAACATTCATTTGTCTTAGAATTATTATGGAAGAACTTGTCAATACTTGCCAAACACTTTCTGCCTCTTCATTTAAGTTTGTTAAGTTTGTTAAGCTGTAGGAAACTGTTTATACATGTTCATTTAAAAAAGTCCTATATTTTTTTACTTTAAACCAAATATTTTCATTGTTATAACTTACCTCAGTGACGCTGGTAGGTGACGTTCTCTCTCCTGTACGTCAATTATGAAGTATTTACGTAGGTTAACGTATTTACGGAGATTAACGATGGAAGGCAAATTTATGTAATTTTATTGGTGACATTTTTCCTTGGATTACACTTTCAATAAGTTACGTTTCCATGAAATACAATAAATGTTGTGGTAATTCTGTGAGTTATTACCATTTCACGGCTCCAATTTTTTCCAAAGCCCCGCTGGATCTTGAACGCATCACTCGCACATCAGCGGATTCAACTCAACGTCGTCACGAGTTTTTGTACTTTTTTGTGTATTTTTCATGAATCCAGCAAAGTAATGGGGGCCAAAGAGATAAAATATCAATCGAACCGATCTGCTGACATCTACCAGGTAAGAAAGCACATAAATATACACATAAACCCAAAGTTGGTAACGTCGAACCACTACAGAGTGATGGAGTCAACACCAAACACTGGACACGGTGCAAATGCATATTCTGAATCAGAAAATTTATTGTAAATAGTATGATGATGTCACGTCGAGTCTTACTGTAAATCTCATCTCGTTTATTTTGTTTACGAATAGTGGGCGTGTCAGTCAAGCATAACCAGCTGAATATTTGTGCTCAAGGTTTTTCGTTTTTTTCACTAATATCTGCTCCGTACGTGGACCTATCTGGATGAAACTAACTTGCGAAATACCAGTTTAAACGATCCCTCGACCGTGTCCGTAGCTTCTGCCGATGTTGTGTTCCAGATGGTTCTACGTTTCAAAATTCAGAGAATTTTCCCCCGGAACAATATCAATAATAAACCAACGGTCCCACTGTTCCCTGTCCACACCAACTGCGAGGCAACTAAACATGGAGTGAGTTTAATCTGAGGGGATGAAATGTTTCACATGAAAAAATCTCATGAGAGAGAGATAGAGAGAGATAGAGAGAGATAGAGAGAGAGAGAGAGAAGCTGACCATTCTCTGGGTGGCGAGTCGATAAAAACAAAGGGTGGGCGAGAAAAATAACATCGGAAGATGAAGAGCTTTCAAGGTGGATGATGGGCGGAGGGACGGACGGAGGAGGGGGGAAGAAGGATGCAGGAGGGAGGGCGGGAGGGGCGGAGAAGACGGGAGCGAGGAGACGGAGAGCGGAGGTGATGGGAACAGGGGGA
>NC_137209.1:12700364-12705364 GCF_960531495.2 Zeus faber | reverse complement strand
GCCCGGGGTGGCATTTCATTACATATTTAACGCAGCACAGTTCCCTCCAGAGGACCTCGCCCAGTTCCTTCGCTGCAGTGGGCGTCGCTACTCAAAGCATTTTTCTCCACACCCGGAGCCGCCGCTGTTGATGCAGGCCGTTAGCTTCTTTTGGCGCGTCCGTCTGCCTGTTCCGCCGCGCCGTGCCGCGGTTCGCCAAAGGATTTCCTCGGTCAGCCGCCACCGACGCGGGAGGGGGGGAGAGGCGGCCGTCGCGGGATAAGGCGGCGTTACCGACGGCGGCGGAGAGAGAAAAATATTATGCCTCTCCATCCGACATATTCCCGAGGATTGACCCATTTTCTGCCTCGGCTTCCCCCTGTCACTCTTGCGACCGCGCCGGATTTGCGGTTTTTGGACCGATGGCTAATTTTAGCTCCCTTGAACATCTGCAAAATCGGCGTCTCAAATATCGAGAAACATATTATCCGAGCGAGCGCCTCGCTCGCCATGAAAATAGGAACCGTTTCTTCACACGCGTTTTCCCCTCTTTTGCGGCCGAGCGGCTCCCGGTCGCATTGGCGCGACAAGTCTGCCGAGTGAGTCAAACGTCTATGTACCAAAGTTCTTCGTACGATGTCGCTTTCTCTCGCCATTAACGATGCTAGCTAGTAGCCTAGCGGGGGTTAGAGCTTTGTTTGTCTCAGGTTGCCATGGTGTTGCTAATTGGCGACCTTTAATTACTAAGCAACTAGTCCATGCCCGATCAAAGGGCACAGTTTAACAAAATATAAGGACGACTTTGCAAAAAATAATAAGCAGAAGATGTGAAAATATTGGCATATTAGAGCTTCAGGCGGATCAGCGGAGTGCAGGTTTCTTCAGTCATTGGTTAAGTCGGGTTTATGAGGCTGCCATGCGCTACGCTCGCCGCGCAGGGGCGTCCAGGGGCGTGGCGTGCGACGTTGGAGGTCACGCCCTCGGCTCGCGTCTCCAGTGCTCGTGGAGATGCCTGCCAAGCGTGCTTCTCGTGCTTCACATAATGGATGATGATGTCACAAATCGCCCCGCTTTGTGGAAATTAATGATGATATCACAAATTTCCCCAACTAGTGGAATTTGATGATGATGTCACAAATCGCCTCTCATAGTGGAATTGGATGATGATGTCTCAAATCGTGCCGATTAGTGGAATTGCATGATGATGTCACAAAGCGCCCCGCTTAGTGGAATTGGATGATGATGTCACAAAGTGCTCCTCTTCGTGGAACTGGATGACGATGTCATAAATCATCCCGCTGAGTGGAATTGGATGACGACGTCACAAAGCGCCCCGCTTAGTGGAGTTGGATGATGACGTCACAAAGCGCCCCAGTTGCGCAGAGAGGCTCGCTGTTCGATTGTGTATAGGAAGTTTATTAATATTACACGTGTCGCGTGTCCGAATTTCGACCAAATTCGTCACTGCACGTCCTTGGCTCCCCAGCGATACATTCTCCAGGTGTGAAAAATTTGCCGAGATAATCAAAGGACACACATACAGAGATCCCTCGAAGTCTTGCTATTTGAAAGTGCTCAGTTTGCCCCCTAAAATTTCATTAAAGCATCTATGGCAACGCTTCAACCCTGGAAAGTTACCATTAAAAGGAATTTCCTTCACACAGCGTGTGCTGGCAAGAGGTGGATCGCAGAGGAGGTCTTTTTGTCAGGAGGGGATTAGCTAAAGGGGGTAGGTCGCCCGAACGCTTCTCTCTCTCTGGTCTTTATTCACACCCACACACACCGGCACCCACACACACACACACACACACACACACACACGTCCGGGTTCATGCTGAACTTAACATCACCCACAGCGCCTCCCCGGGTGCTGTGATCCGTGTATCAATAATTTCTGCGCCGGTTCCTGCCTCCACGAAACCATCGCAAGAACCCGAGAACAAAAACTCGCCGACATGCACCGATGCATACGGCGTGCGAGGCGTGCCAACGACGCCGCCGCCTCGATCGCGCTCTCTCTTTCTCTCTCTCTCTCTCTCTCTCTCTCTCTCTCTCTCTCTCTCTCTCTCTCTCCCTCACACTCTCTGACTCACCCACACACACCTCTGACCAGCCCCACCTTGGCGCCGCCGCCGTACGGTGCCACTGAGTTCTCCGCGTGATCCCGGGGGGAAAAAACATTATCCGTCATCCACGGCAGGTGGCATGACAGTGTGTGTGTGTGTGTGTGTGTGTGTGTGTGTGTGTGTGTGTGTGTGTGTGCGATTGTGTGCGTCCCTCGTGTCGATTGGGTAAACTCTCGCCGCATTCCTTGGCTCTCCCTCGACCCAACGATCGAGGAAGACCCATTTCCTTTATCTGCTGGGGGATGTGATGTCACCCCTACGCACCTCGAAAACACCTGACGCCTCACGCCAAGGCAGGTAGCCAGAAATAAAAAATGCTGGTTCTAGTAGCGGATTATGACCCGGATTGCTGACTGTTGTTTTATTTTTTGTTTGTTTGTTTTTTTTACTTTATTTTTCGGGGGGGGGGGGGTTCGATCGTCCCCGCCTCGGTATTATTCTTGTCCAAACACGACTCGTTGGACCCGAGCCAGCAGCCAAAACTCCACTGGAGTGCGGCGGAAGACCCAATTATTCCGCAACACCTTCCTTTTCTGTTTTGTCCTCAGTTTATTAACTCTGGCCCCTCGAGCGAACAACTGTTTTTTCGCAAATTGAGCCGCTGCCGGATAATTAAGACACATGTACGACATATTGTGGGGCTGGGTTGATTTAGCCGAACAAATCTAGCGGGTGGTGGTGGGTGGGGAGGGGGAGGTGATTACCGGGTTCAAACGGCCAATCAGGACTTTTTTTCCGGACCGGTTTTGGACCCCGGAGCTCGGACGCCCCGGAGCGGCCGCCCCCCCCCCCCCCAGCGCCCGCCGGGCGACTCGCCCATCGCATCGCTCGGGATTGAAGGGCGTGTCCTGGAGTTGGCCGGTGACGTCACCGCGCCAGGAAGGCGAAGCAAATCACCCTCAGGGCGATTATGTCGTGTTGTTTTTTTTTTGTTTTTCCCTCAGCACGTCACAATAAAAAAAAAGACCACCTGCGGCGGCGTGGCGGTCCGGATGCGGGCGCCCCCCCCCGGTTGCACGTCCTTCCTCAGCGGTGTGAGTTGTGGGGCCGAACTGGACGACACCTTTGGGGACCTTTTTGGGTTACTGATCCCCGGCCCCGGATCCACGTGACGGTGCTCCTGACCGGGACACGCTCCCCGTTGAGTGTCGCGGATGTGGCCAAAACTCCACTTCACGGCTCCGACTCCGGTTTCAGGCGCTCGCCAAAGGCTCGCGGAACCAGCCCCGATAGGGAGGAACTCGAGCGAAAAGGCAACGGCGTCACCGGCTTTTATGGCGAGAAAAAAATGCAAAAAAACGGCGACAACTCAGGCAAAGCGCCGGAAAACAAAGCCGCGAGGAAGTGTGCGTGCGTGTGTGTATTAACTCGGCGCTCGTCCGGTGGAAACTCTAAAGCACTTCGGCGTCTCGGCGCCTGGGTGTCGGTCGTCGGAGCGCAAGGGAACGCAGAGTGCCAGGGGATCAGAGCGGGGAGCACTCTTCATTGAAATGAGGGGCAGCGTGGGCCCCTCTCCGGTGTCTGCGGGTGGGAGTGGGAAAAGAACATCCCGCCCGCTCCGCGACTTTGTTCATTTCCGACGCCGGCGGGCTGTTGAAAGTGCTCTCGAGTGCTTCCGTTACAACTTCAAACTCCTTTTCTTTTTTTTCCCTTCTTTTTTTGAGACAAAAGTCGGACGGACCGTACAGCCAGGTAAGCTGTTCAAAAAGAAACGCCTGAAAAGATTCTATTCTCCAGCTCGTTTTTTTGAAGGTTTGTTTTGCATTTTTACTCTTCTTAATCAATTTAGTCTTTTGGGTTTTTATTTGGCTGCCTTTTGTCCATTTTACCATTCGTTTATTTAATATATTGGGAATTTCTTTTACCGTCCATTGTTGTTTTTTAGGTCTTTTTTGTTTATCGTTCATGTTTTTTAGGCGTACCGTCTCTTTCAAAATCTGCGTGTGTTGACATTTTTTTCTAAACAGCCCAGGCGGCAGAAATAGGCAGAGAATTCACAACAGAAAGAGCCAAAAATATGAAAATATACAGAATACACAAAGTATCTATGTCTATCTGTCTGTCTGTCTGTCTGTCTGTCTGTCTGTCTATCTATCTAAATATCTATCTATCTAAATCCCTGTCTGTCTGTCTGCATTCCTGCCTCAGAGGTCGCAGATTAGATTGTGACTTAATGTTCAATTCAGGACAAGAGAGCAATCAAGGACAGCAGACGGCTGTACATCTATTGATGATATATTTATTTCTGTATGTATGTATTTATTTATTTATCTATCGGTGTATACACATGGTTGCCGTGCCTTTTCTGGAGATGGCTTTTTATCTTTTCTTTTTTTCTTCCCCCCCTTCTCCTTCTCCTCCGGCGGAGGTTGGTGGTTGGAGCAATCATGCAATCGGGAGAGCGTTCCGACTCGACTAATCAACAAAGGAAATCCATACAGAAGTGAGCTCTCTCCAAGATCAAGGCCCCTAGATAGGTTTTCATTAGATTGATGAATTCTATTGATGTCGTCCATCAAGGACTCCTCAATCAATTCGGGAAAAAATATAGAACGACGCGTCCTCGGAGAGAAATTGAGCTTTCTCGTTTTCTTTTTTTTTTTTTTTTCTGTGTGTGTTGTGTGTGTGTGTGTGTGTGTGTGTGTGTGTGTGTGTGTGTGTGTTGTGTAGGGTGCGGAGCAATGAAAAAAACACCCTTTCCTTCTGCGTGTGTGTCGATCCTCTTGCAACCAGTGCAACCATCCACTGGCAATGTGGTTCTCAAATGAAGCTCAGCAGGTATTGGGGAGCCTTATGTGTACCAAGAAAAAGCTGATTTTTTTTTTTTTTTGGGGGGGGTTTGGTTTGTTTTTGTTGAAATGGGTAACCAACAACAACAACAACAACAACAACAAC